>NC_133328.1:33510346-33722285 GCF_042186555.1 Aquarana catesbeiana | reverse complement strand
TCTTTACCTTCAGCTATGTAGTGTAAGGGCCTGCCTGATTGCATACAAATTGAAAGTGCTTAGGTTTGGCCTCATATTATATGGTTTTGGTAAACCTAAAGGAAAATTGTACAAGTAAAAAAGTATAATGTATATTTAGCCTTTGTGCATGAGGCACAGCTCTGCTCAGTTCCATAATCCAATCATGTGCAAGCAAAAATAATTATTTTCTTATTTTCCTTGCACGTGACTGGGTATTTTTTGCAAAGTGAATGTTCATCTCCTCCACTAAGCTAAGGCAAAATTCCTTTTAAAATTGAATGCTACCTTGCAAAGTGAACAGCCTATTTGCCTTTAGTAAATCAACCCAATTGTCTGTATACATGGTTGTGAGGCCATTGGAAAGCATAGCAGCCAGGCAGCTAGCATTTTCAGAAGGAGGTCAGTCCCTATATTTCTCTAAGCAGGTTTCCTTTCTTATTGTTGTTTCATTAGTTTTTGCTCACTGTAGTAAAGTATATCATAGAAAGGCTTAAGGTTCCGATAACATGAGTCTTAATGCTATCAAATGAGGTTAAATCTCTATATGCTATTGCTTCACAACCAACTGCTTATAAATGTATAACAATTTTAAATATAAAATATAGGATTACTTGAATTTGTGTATATATATATATATATATATATATATATATATATATATATATGTATATATATATATATATATATATATATATATATATATATATGTATATATATATATATATATATATATATATATATATATATATATATATATATGTCAAATCTACATGCAGGGCTGCTTGAGTTTAAACTCAACACAAGACTTGATCATGTGTGTGGATGGCCCTTTAAACATAGTGAACTGGTACAGTAGACCACATTAAGGTCAATGATATCCCAATGTTGGGGTTAAGCTACACATGAGATTTTTATTTGCTTAGCAGCATGAAATTAACGGCTTGCAGATAGATTTCTCCTCTTCCAACCTTACCATGAGTCCCTTCTCCTTCTACTCTTCCAATAAAAATTCCATGTGTAGTTTGGCCCTTTAAATAACTGTTCACCAGGACAGTGTGACGCCTCCTGGAGGTTAAAAGTACCGGAGTACCCATAGATCCGTCTATTAATGCTTGCTTGTACCTGTATTTCATCAACCAATAGATAGACACTAAAGATGGGCTTCACTTGAGGTTTTCAGCTTCATAGTGTCACAAGATTATAAATATCTTGACATTTTCCTTAGCTAAACCTCATCCAAAGAGGTTAACACCATGCTAATATGGGATTAAAAATCTTGGGGGCAGCATATAGGTAACATGCCATCATTGGACCTCATCCAGTCTTGTGTTGTTGGCTTGGTTTAAATTTAGCAGCTCAGGGTGGCAATTCCTATAGTCTTATTCAATTATGGAAAAAGTTTGGTAGAAAGTGTATTAACCCAAAACAACCAATCAAAAAACCATATTATACCATTCCAAATGTACACTAATTGAATTTGGTTGGTTGCTGAGGTGAATGCATTTGACCCATTAGCACTGTTACTTACACTTTATGCCTTTGAATAAACCCAAAGGTGCGTTGACCCATCTTGGGTTTTGCAGGTAGCTACAGATATTTGATGAGGATGTGGACAATTGAAATGTAAAAATGCAAGTTGGATGTGTGCTTTGTAATGTGTAAAACCTGCAAATTTATGGGCAGGATTGGCAGGACTGTGTCTGGCCAAGACTTGAGCTTCTCAGCCAGTAGTATGTGGACCTCGGAGGGCACCTACCGACAGCCCAAGGGGGTTAAAAGCTTATTGAACAGTTTATAAAGTTATATTCTTATAGAAATAATTGCAGTAGCTGGCATTGGTGATTAAAAACTCAGTAAGTGGTTCGTAAACTTTGCATGTAAGGGGCTTCTGACAATACCTTGGGCAGTGAGGGGTAGAGGGCAACTTACACACCCTAGTTGGTGATTATCTGTTATAAATGGACACATTAAGTGATTACAATGAGAATCTCACATCTAGGCGGGTGTGACAGTTCTGTGTTATGTCTGAGTTGTGTACGCCTACTAAGCATTTCCTTATCTGCAGGGTCCCAGAGGAGATAAGGGCCCACCAGGAGAACAGGTGAGGAGAAATAATGTTTCTGTAATATGAATGCTCTACATTAGAAAGGCATTGTAATGCAAATATAGACTCTTTGGGAGATTTATATTCTTATTTTTACTATTTATGTTTTTTTTTTTTTTTTTTACAAAAATGATCACTAGCAATATACTGTAAATAAATAGTAGAGAGAGACAAAAAAAGACAAAGGAGGAAAGAGACAGTGACCTTCTTGTAATATATGAATACAGTTAAGATCATTATAGGCGGGTTTGTTCATTTTTTTATTATTTGGCAATTTTTTCACCAGATGCAAATTATAAACATATATATTTTTTTTTTTTTTGCAAGTTTGCAATATTTATTTGCTGCTGTAGCAAAAAGGGCAATAGAAATATTTTGTAAATGATAGCTGCTGTGTGTCGATTTGCAAACCGCTCAAGGTGAATGGCTCACAAAAGGCTAAAAGGCTCCACTGCATAATCCCCAAGTGCCATTCAGGCTCGTTGCACTCAAATCATTCCAAAAAAAAAAAAAAAGTAGATTAATCATTGTTATCTGGGCAAATACTGGAATACTGCGATTCATTCTCTTTTTGATTTCCTTTGTTGTTGGGTTTCCACTAGAAAAAGACTGGCAATGGATCCTCAAGATTTGATGGGTATTTTAACTTTTTTGGGAGCTTAAAGGAAAAATAATCTTAAAAATTGGCTGATGTTGAGTTGGAGGATCTACACAACGTCACCAAAAATGTTGGATATATTTTATACATATAAAAACCAAACACTTAATACATTTGGGAAATCATGTGCAAAGCCATTTAGAGGAAAAGCTGTCTTTGCTGCCTAAAATAACAAATCAGGCTCTAAATGTTATGTGATAAAAACAGATATGATTGGGGAGACGAGGATCTCTTCTTCAAATAGTGTTAGGGATGTTGCTCACAGGACACATGGCAGGCATAGGTAGAAGCCAAAAAGCCCCAAAAAAGCCAATAAGATCGCAGCTTTCACGTGTCCAATGACACATAACTGCTGCAAGCTGATCTCTGATTGGTTGGTATATACAAAGCTGATAGGGGAAATGTGTATATTATTAAATACACTCAAGTCATGTTCTATAAATGATTGTTTCAATCTGCATTAGGGACCCCCAGGAATACCAGGCAGAGATGGTGAAGATGGATTACCCGGCCTACCCGGCCCCCCTGGAGTCCCTGGACTTGGTGGAGTAAGTCTAATAATACTTTTAACTTTACACTTATCAGTGAACATCATAATATGGAGACTAACAATCATGCTCATGTTACTGACAGCAAATTAATACCAACTTCCAATTGCTGTTACAATTTCTGCATGGTACATTATCATACCTTTTTAACATTTGGAGTCATATTACCTGGTAATCCTGTCATCAGGGATCCAAGCCCATAATGGTCTGGAAGCCATCACATGGTGTTCTTTCCTTGAGTACAAAGAAAACAGAGTCACGCCCATTAGTGATAATATAAACACCTTTCAGTTAATATATTATTTTTTTATTTTCATTTTAATGGAGATTTGCAGTCCTTTGTATGTTGATCCCTGTGGACAAAACAGTCAACCATGAAATCACAGCACACAGAAAGTGCATCAGAGTACAGAATCCAACCACCAAAAAAGAAGGGCCTAAATCCCTGCACCCCCCTGAAGCACAGGGGTCCTGATGGGGCAAGGCACTCTAGTCCTCCTGGATGAAAGCAGGTGGACTCCAGTCTTTAGGAACCTTGTAAAGCTGGTTTACCGTGTGCTAGGTGAGGGCTATCCCAAAAAGAAACCCATGAAGGCCACAGACCCTCCCTCCGACTTCAGGGTAGGCCTAGATAAGCCTGCAGCTTCCGTCTCTTGTAGAGTAAAAAAAAACAAACAAATGTGCAGTCTAAATGCTTGTGCAATAAATAGTGAATTGTGCAAAAGAAATAAAAGTTCCAAGCACAATACACATGGCAGGTCTTTCAGGCAATATAAAAAACGACTCTAGGATAGCCCAAGAAATGTGCAAGAAAAGCAGTAGTGACATGACTTAGTGCCAGTGAATCTTAGTAGGGTCCCAGACCTATGGTGTTTTTTAGGCACCCCTGGGAACTGCTTGTGCTTCCCATCCCCACAAAAAGGCTTTAGCACCAAGGGAGACTGGGGACAAGCCTGGTGCAACAGTCCCAAATCAACCCGGGATGAAAGGATCCCATGCCAAGCACTCACCTATTATGTCACTGAGTGCCAGTGGAATTCAGTGGGGTCCCAAACCAATTGTGTTTTTCTGGCACCCCTGGGACGCCACCTCCAGGGGGGACACCACTGGGAGCTCCTTGTGCTCCCCAGCCAGACAAATACTGCCCCATCCCTACCAAAACGCATTAGCACCATGGGAGACTCCTGCCTACAACTGGGGACAAGCCTGGTGCACTGGGACAGAATCAACCTGGGAGGAAAGGAACCCACCCTAAGCACCCACCTATTACATCAGGAGCTACATGATTTTAGCCAGTCCAAACTTATTTTTACTTTTGGGTAGCATACGTAAGGTAGACTTTTTTGCTTTTCCTGACCCATTAGGATGATCTTCCTACACTTCCTTTTCTTTAGGTAGAACAGGAAATGAGAGAAGATCACTGCAAAGTGAGGGAAATCCCCTCAAAGGCAGTTTTTTACTGGAACAGGTGCCTCATTGGAAGATTTTATGTTGATTGTATGGTGGCTCTGTCCACCAGTTCACTACAGCACACTACACAAACTGTGGGCAAGCCTGTAGGGAGTGCAATGGATACAATACAACTTCTCTAGAGATTAGAGATAACCCTTCCCCATTTTACCATGTTTTATCACGGTCATGTGATAGTTTACGTTTTTTGGGATTGTATTCGAAATGTGCAAAGAGAGATTACACAAATACTTATAAGTATAACATTTAATACTTAAGTAATGACAGATACAGATAATAATATTAGAAAGTATAACAAGACTACTTAACTAAAGATGGTGTTTCTACCACAAAGTCCCGCCTGCTTGTGCAGCATAGCACACAGGTGATCACAGACGCATTCATCATTGCAAGCTCTGATATGAGACTGAATGTTCCAAGTTACAGCTGTAGTATATAGGATTTGTGTGTAAGGAATGGCCAGCCCCCGACCAACTCCCCTTAGAGCAAAATTACCTTTTAAGGACCTGGTCAGTTTGTAATGGCATTCCTTTAGCATGAAGTCATTTAAGGTGACCAGAATAACCTGGATATTAGAGGCTTTCTTATATATTTGTAAGTCAAGGAAATATGAAATGCAATTTCATCATCATGGGAACACAGAGATTAGTCAGAAATTGACACGAGTTCTATCCCTTCCTTACTCTCTTCAAAACAAAATATTAAAGTTTGTCTGGCGTTTGGCCCTAAGTGATTGATTCTACCTTTGAAATAATTGTATATTTTTTTCTCTTTTCAGAATTTTGCTGCTCAATATGATCCTTCCAAATCTGCAGAACCTGGACAACAGGTAAAGAAATGTCTTTTGAGTTGGTAATCTTTTTATGTAAGATAGTTTCCCTCATCAGCACCCAGCAGAGCAATCAATTGCGTTGGCTAAAGTAATATTTGTGTGTTGGTTTAACCTAGTCTTCCTAAAACTTTTTGCCCCAGAGGAACCCTTGAAATAATTTTCAGCTCCTGGGGAACCCTTGCTAAACCAATTAATTGACGGTCATTTTCTGATAATGCCTCTTACATCGATAGCCAGTGGCAAGAATGTCCACTTACAGTGGTGCTCAGACAGCTAAAAAGATCATTAGTTTCATGCCGCTGGTTTTGTCAAGTGGTTTTGGCCCTGTAATTATGCAGTCACTATCAAATAGGAGGTCAATCAGCCACAGCTCAAGGTACCCCTAGCAGCATCTAGGGAACCCTAGGATTCCACAAAACCCTGGCTGGTTTGACCAATGCTGACATCAGATGAGTCTACTGTCAATTCATATAGTCTTACTATCAACAATTGTTAACCATCCTTTGGCTTCACGTATCTCCCCTTGGTGATTAGTATTGTCCATCTCTAATTGGTCAGAAAAACCATAGTAAAGGTTCCAACTCTCACAAATGAGTTGACCTCTAAAAAAGACAGCCACCAGGTTCAGCCAATCAGGATCAAACATAGACACATGTGAAATGAAGGCCACTGTGTAATGATGTGACCAGTTCAGAAGAATGGTTTGGGTGACTGCTGGGCCACCTCACATTTACCATTTAACGCAGAACCTCTTTGGGTGTGGGTGGTCTTTTGCTCCTTTTCTCCAACGATGGGACATCTGCACTCCCCTCCTTGCTCCATTCCTGCTGATAACATCTGCTGGTGGTCTTCTTCCAGGCCAAATTTCTTACACCTCTGCCATTAGGCAGCTACTAACAAATGTGGGTTGAAATTACATTGCTCCAGCACCCACTTTTATTCCCAGCATCCTTCAGATACTGGGAATAAACCCTTCAGATAACCGGATTAAGCCAAGGGTGTACACTGCCTGCACATGCACTGCAGGCAGTCTACACAAAGTAAAAAACTGCTAGGAGAAAGAGGAATCATTTTTTGGGCAGGAGACACTTTGCATGACTCTTCTGTCAAAATACTCTGCCTCCCAGTAATAATATTTTTGAACTTTTTTTGAACTTTAGTTGATTTAAATATATTTGTCAACAGCCACAAAGGATATAAATCCACTTTGTGTGCACAAAAAAATCGCCTTTGCAGAGCCAGATATCACCCTGTTAAAAGTAACAGTGATGTAGTCACTGTACTGTACATAGCCTGTGCAGAAAACAGAACTGTGGGAGGGGTCCATCAGGCTCCACCCACTACAAACTGCCTGCAGAAAGCTACAGGAGGGGTGGAGACAAGACCAGCCACCCTGCACAAGGAAAGAGAGCAGCATTGACTGGTCTTTGAAGAGTCAGGCCTGTTTCACCTATGCATTTTTTAGTGCATTTTCAGTTTTGCAGAAACACACTACAGTCCATTAAACATGGTTTCCTAGGGTCACGTTCACATCTGTGCAATTTTATAGAAAGGGCCAGGGACCAGTTGGTTGTGCTTTTGGTTCCATAGACTTCAATGGATCAAAAACGTGTACAGTACTGAAAAACACAAAATGCACCTGAAATATGCATCAACTGCAACCTGAATCGGTGTGAACCAGGCCTTAGTTCACTTTACATTCATATTTAGGGTGTAGAATGAAACATGTTCAGCATCAGACTCCTCTCCCCCAGATCCCCCCCAGTCCTTGTGACAGCGGCAAGATCTTCTCTCTGCACTCGCTGCCACAATTTGAAGAGAGCACCGGGCTCTGGCCGCTACATTGATTCACATTTCCCTGTGAATCAATGAACTATAAGTACCGACAGCCTTTGCGGATGTCGGCTTGTAGTTCATTGATTCTTCCTGTCGGTGTGAAACTTCCTGCCTGTATGATGCATCATGTACGGGCAGGAGACCTGCATGGCATCAGCAATCTGCTGAGCGTGGGGGCAATGCTTTCTAGGCTCTTAAAACAAAAAATAGTAAATGCACTGGTGTTAACTGGTGCAGTTGGATTGCTTCTATCACCATACTGTAGAAGACTGCTTTTCACATAGGTGACCTTTGATCCTGAAAAGTTGTGAGCCAAGAAGTTACCATTGAAAACTTAATTCTAATGCCTTAATGATGTCTCATCTAGCACAATAACAATGCAATCTTGTTTATGTTGCTTTATTCATAATCAGCATCATCTTTTATAGGGTATCATGGGACCAAGAGGACCTCCAGGACCCCCTGGATCTCCCGTAAGTATATTACCTGGAATGGAGTCAAAAGAATTGCAAAAATTAAGCTTAATGTGACAATTGTTTGTGATGGAGTTTAGGAATTGGGGTGTCATAGTGCCAGAATTAGAACACAATAAATGTGTGTGGCATGGCGGTTTACGAGGAGCGAGTCAAAGTTGGTATTTTTTGCGATTAATAAATCTAGAATAGACTTGTGGCTTATTGATCAGGATAAGGAGAACTTGAATAGTGACTCTTGTGGCTTTAGAATTATGCATGGGATGGCTACAGGTAAAAAAATGTAATAAATGGGTCAGAGATATAGAAGTGCTGTGACTGTGATTGGTGGATTATGTGTCACCGATGTTAGGTTTATTATAGTGAGGTGTCATGTGGGTCAGGGTGATGTGGCTCTAGGGTCATGTGACATTAGGCTTTGGAGTGTTGTGACATTAGGGTTAGAAGTGATATGACGCTAGAATTAGAAATGGTGTGACACTGGAGTTAGGAGGTATGATGTGACACTGGAGCTAGGGTTGGGAATCATGTGACACTAGGGTTAGGAGTCATGTGGCACTAGGGTTGGGAATCATTTACACTAGGGTTAAGAGTGATGTGGCACTAGGGTTAGGAGTCATGTGACACTAGGGTTGGGAGTCATGTGACACTAGCTTTAGGAGTCATGTGACACTAGGGTTGGGAATCATGTGACACTAGGGTTAGGAGTAAGGATGAGCTCTGGCGTGTTCGCACACCCCACGTTAAGAGCCCGCCAGGAAGTTGGCACTGCGCTGCGCCAATCACAGTCAGTGAGACATTTTCCCAATGTACGGCTGTAGAGATCGGGAAATGTCTCACTGCCTGTGATTAGTGCAGTGCCGTGCCGACTTCCTAGCGGGCTCTGCACCTGGGCTGTGCGAACACGCCGGAGCTCATCCTCAGTTGGGAGTCATGTGACACTAGGGTTGGAAATAATGTGACGCTAGGGTTAGGAATGATGTGGCACTAGGGTTAGGAGTCATGTGACACTAGGGCTAGGTGTGATGTCACACTAGATTTGGGAGTGATGCGACACTAAGGATAGGAGTGACATGACACTAGTGCTGTGACACTAGGGTTTAGGATGATGTAACACTAGGGCTGGGAGTCATGTGACACTAGGGCTAGGAGTGATGTGACACTCGGGTTAGGTGTGATGTGACACTAAGGATAGGAGTGGCTTGACACTAGTGCTTAGAGTGATGTGACACTGGTGTTTAGGGTAATGTGACACTAGGGTTGGGAGTGATGTGACACTAAGGTTGGGAGTGATGTGACACCGGGGTTAGGAGTGATGTGGCACTGGGGTTAGGAGGGATGTGACACTGGTGGAGTTAGGTTGTATATGACATAAGGGTTGGGGGTCATGTGACGCTGGGGTTTAGAGCGATGTGATACTAGGGTTGGGAGTCATGTGATACTAGGGTTGGGAGTCATGTGATACTAGGGTTGGGAGTCATGTGACACTAGGGCTAGGAGTGCTGTGACACTGGGGTTTGGAGTGGTGCGACACTAAGGATAGGAGTGGCATGACACTAATGCTTCGAGGGATGTGACACTGGGGTTTAGGGTGATGTGACTCTAGGGTTGGGAGTGATGTGACACTAGGGTTGGGAATGATGTGACACTGGGGTTAGGAGTGATGTGACACTGGGGTTTAGGGTGATGTGACACTAGGGTTGGGAGTGATGTGACACTGGGGTTAGGAGTGATGTGACACTAGGGTTAGGTGTGATGGTACACTAGGGATAGGGGTGATGTGACACTAGGGATAGGAGTGATGTGACACTAGGGGTAGGAGTGATGTGACACTAGGGTTAGAGGTCAAGTGACACTTGAGTTAGGAGTAATATGGCACTGTGGGTAGGAGTGATGTGGTATTGTGATTAGGAGTGATGTGGCCCTGGGGTCAGAAGTTATGTGTTACTGGAATCTGGGGTGATGCAATACTGTGGTTGAGGGTGACGTGGCACTGGAATTAGAGTTGATGTGGCACTTGACTCAAAAGTGAAGTGGCATAAGGGCTAAGAGTGATGTGGTATTGCAGTAAAGGATAATGTGATACTGGGTTAGAAGTGATGTGACACCACCATCAGGGGTGATGTGGCATTATAGTTAGGAGTATTGTGGCAATACATTATAAATTATGTAACACTGGTGTCGGGTTTAGGAGCAATGTCATTATAGAATTAGGGGTAATGTGATATTGTGGTTAAGGATGGTGAGGTGCTGAAGCTACGTTTTTTTGTTTGTTTTGGGATTAGGAGTGATTGTATTCTGGATATAGGGATGATGTGGCACTGGGGCTAGAGGGCAATGGGGTTTCAGTTGAAGTGGCACTAAAGCTATAAATAATGTGAACTGGGACATGAAGTGGCATTTGGATTTGGGATAATATAGCAGAGGGTCAGGAGTGATCTGGCAGTTGGGTGGAGAGTGGTGGCACACTTGGAAGAAGGATGGTTTGGCAGTGAATTAGGACTGATATTGCATTACAATGAACTGTAGGACCCAGGGGTTAAGAGTGGGATGATGTGGCAACAGAGTGCAGTGATGTTGTATTTGCGTTAGGAGTGATGTGGCACTGAGGCTAGGGGTGATGTGGCATTTGGAAAAGGATGATATGGTTCTTGGTAGGAAAATGACATGGCATTGGGTGTGAGACTAATGTGCACTGAGGTGTGGCATGACGTGGCACTGGGGCATTAGAGTTTGGAATGATGTGGTACTAGGATAAAGAATGGTATGGCACTAGGCTCTGGAATGGTTGTGGTAATGGAATGTCGAATGATGTGGGTATGAGGTTTGGAATGATGTGGTACTGGAGTTTGGAATGGTGTGGCACTGGGTGCAAAGATGAGATGACACTGGGATTTGTGGTCATGTGGTACTGGGATTTGGAATGGTGTGGTACTGGGATTAGAAAGGGTGTGGCACTGAGGGTTGGAATTATGTGGCCCTGGGAAATTAAGATGTTTTTTTTTTTAATGCACTAAAGGCAACTTGGCTAAGACTCAATTTACTACTTGAATAGTATGCGATATAACCCTTAGATTATAAAGTGAGAGTGGACACTATAATAACAAATCTAGGGAAAGTGATTTATTTTATCAACATTGTGTATAACGAAAATAAAATCCTCTTTGTTTTCCATTTGTAGGGCTCTCAAGGCTTCCAAGGTCTTCCTGGCGAAAACGGTGAACCCGGTCAAACTGTAAGAGCCCAGCTTAATTTATAATCCTAATAATGAATATTTTATTTATATACTGTAAGTCTGCATTATTAATTATATTACTTTATATCTTATAGGGCCCTGTAGGATCCAGAGGACCAAGTGGTGCCCCAGGCAAAGCTGGTGAAGATGTAAGTAATTAAGACCATTTCATACAACATCACGCACCTTTTTATGGAACACCAAATGCCTTTTACATTACCAACTCACGAAAGACATTTTCTGTGCGATAATACTGGATGTCACCAGAAATGAGAGTAATGGAAAAGTGTTTGTTTTGTCCATCGCATTAGTCAGATATCAGATGCATTGCGTAACCTATAGTAGAATATTAAAGCTGTTATTTAATTAGTGACTATGGACAGCAACTCTTTTTTTCTTTTCTCAAATAATAAAACCTGAGGCCCCAATGCAGTAACATTAAATGACACCCAGCTAACAGAATTCTGCAAGCATCTATCATACAATTGGAAATGAATATATGTGATCTAATTCTGATTGCCACAGAAAATCTTGTTTTGGTCACATCTTCAAATCGCTTGGAAACTGTAAAATATACCAAAAAGTGGAAGATTCTTTTGTAACTAGTCCATGATAAGAGCAACAATCAGAAACAAATTTTCAAGCCTCTTTCAATTCAAAACATTCAGTAATGGTTCCTACAATACCACCCTTTACCCCTGGTAATAAACTCTGCTAACATAGACAATTGGAAGATAAAAGGGGATGACATACGGTATATGGCACTTTGCAGCACCGAATAGCCAATTCTGGCAGGAATTATCTGTCGGTGACAAAATAATCTTCTCTGTTACCATCCCCTGGAGCTTCTTGAGATAAACTTGCCAGCACTGTAGAGTTACCCAAGAGTCCCCTAAACTATATAGATAAGTATAGATTCACACAGCGATCGGTGGTTCTTGGATACATTTTAAAGAATCAAACTCTGTTAAGATCATGTACAGCATACCGAAATTCTTTTTGGATGGGTATTAACTTATTAGCAGGGTTCAAATTGACATCTTCAAGTTGGCCATATACCAGACATGTGCAAATGTTGGCCTATTAGGTGACTAAACACGCATGAGTGGACATCTTCCTCAGTAACGATCTCTATCAACTGATACCTCATTGTAGTTAAAAGTAGAACTATATATATCTATCTATATATATATATCTAGATATATATATCTATATATAGATATATATATCTATATATAGATATATATATCTATATATCTATATCTATATATAGATATATAGATATATATATCTATATAGATATATAGATATATATATCTATATATCTATATATATATATATATATATATATAGATATAGATAGATATCTATCTATCTATATCTATATATAGATAGATAGATATCTATATATATCTATATAGATATAGATAGATATCTATATATATCTATATATATATCTACAGTATATATATCTATATCTATCTATAGATATAGATATAGATATATATTCATTTTTTTACTGGAACAGATCCAACATAGTTCAGTAGATCATAACAGCCAGCCTTGAATCCAGCAATGGCCATGCCAACATTGTCTGCATTATGTTGATTTTTTTTTTATCTTTTTTTGGACAGATGCCAGATGTCCCACACCCTCACTATTGTTAGCATTTAAGCCAATGCCCCTTTAAACAACTAGTTTTTGCAACCGGGGTCACTTCCCTATCAACCTATAAACTCCTGCTTGGACATCTCTGCAGAGCAATGTATGAATGTATATAGGTTGTAACTTTCTATCATTAGACATCGGCTGTCATAGTGCTTCTGTTTAAAAGGAGGAACCTTGCATCAATATGCATTGTCCCCCAGATCCCTATCACATGGGGTTGCTTCACCTTGAATTAGACCTAAAGTAGGTGCTGCATCATCCACTGCAAGCCTAATAGGTTTAATCTCTACAACTGTTCCTTATCTTAGCAGTCTTTTGATGAACATATTATTGGATATGTATTTACCTTATTTCTGACAATTCATTTTTATTTTTTGTTTCTTTTTAGGGTCATCCTGGCAAATCTGGAAGACCTGGTGAGAGAGGACCCGTCGGCCCACAGGTATGAATACTTCATTTTGCACCAGTATTAATAAATCTAAAATAAGCACAGGCTTGAACTTTGGAATCCCATACATAACAGCAGAACTAGTTTGAACATTTTTAATCTGGTGTTAGCTCCTAAGTGATTATGAGCACTTTTGTGGAGGTATAATATTTTAGAAAATTAGAATCCGTTACACTTTATTTACACCATTTACACTGTTATTTGGTAATACTCGGAATATAAAAAAAAATAATATTCAATAGCATTCCACATTTATTAATCGATTCTCTCTTCTCTATTTTAGGGTGCTCGTGGTTTCCCTGGAACTCCTGGTCTCCCCGGATTCAAAGGCATTAGAGTAAGTTCCAGTTTACAAAAGAATGAAAATCATTTAGTTGTTCCACTTAATGTTGAATAGAATATAAAGGATTTTAATAATACTTAAATTTAGTTTTTTATATACAAATACAATTGTGATCCTTATTATTCACCATAGAATCCTCATACCATATAAACTGTATATACTTATTTAGCATATTGATGGTGTGTTGGACCATATTTGTTAATGCACAACTAAAAAGCTTAGACTGTAAAGTTCTGCATCTACAACACATTGGAGTTGACTCTTATTGTAGCGATATCACACTATGCAAAATGGACGTTACTTAGCTTAGTGAATAAGATGAAAATCACCATCCAAACATGTACAATTACTCTTGCGCATGATTGGGTATTTTAAAGTGCATCATATTCATGAAGCTAAATTACAATTCTTTACTCCTTTAATAAACCCCTTTGCCTTTGTATTTGCCATGACAGTGCAAATGCACCAGGCCCCACTGTTACAATTATCAAAACATTGAGGTTGATTCGGAAAAGAATACAGCATGTAAAGTGTACATGAATGAGGCTAAGCTGTGATCACTTCAATTATCCAATCACATTTAAGCAAAATCCATTTTTTTTTTCAAAATCCAGTGCACATAATTGGGTATTCTAAGTGAACACATAGTAATTCCTTAAACAAGGCTTAAACAAACACAATATGACCCAACAACTTAGCACAAAACACACTCGATAAGACAACTGATGCCCTAGGGCAAATTAATTTGCTCCACTGAAGAACCATAAATAACATACAAAGAGGCTCCTACAGCACTCTGAAATGAGCCATAACCACTCCCAAGGAAATACTACTACAAGTGCTAGGGGGACATGGGGACGGAAGCCACCGTCTCCTTGGATTCAGTCCAAACATCCCAGACTTTGGAAAACTTATAGCTAGTTGATGTTTTATCGTTTCCCATCCCATAGCAAAATGTATGTTTGCAATAACTAAGCAAATTTGAAGTTGATCAATAGCATAAGTTGCAGGGGGTGCTTAGAAGTGATCCAGTTAGATTTAACGTGTATAATCCAGTCATTGTGTGTAATGTGCATAACTTTTGTTTCCAAAAACAACCCTTTTTTGGACTGGGGAAAGACACCATTTTGTCCTACATCTACTCTAAGTTTACCTTATAAAGATTCCTAAATGAAAATCCAAAAATAAGGTATTACATGCATTTATGCAACAAAATCCAAGATACATGACAAATTATACATAGTGTAAGAGCATAGCACTTAAATCAAATTTGTATTTAGTGTTCTGGCCTGATAGAGATTCTAATCATACTTTGTGTTATCTTTCAGGGACACACTGGTTCAGATGGTCAGAAGGGAGCTCCTGGTGCCGCTGGTGTGAAGGTAATTTGCTTTCTACTTTCTGTTCTATAAAGGGAACACGTGCAAGGAGAAGAATGAATCTCTAACTTGAATTTCCAATTCTGGGATTGCTAAGGTTCAAATTAAAGCTTTGTTTCAGTCCCTGACACCATGGAACAATAAATACAAGTTGAGGCCAAAACATTTTCATGGTCATGTTTTCATTGTAGGATGTCGTGGCCTTAATGGGTTTGTATGTATTGGTGATCCCAGTGATAAAAGTAAAGTTTTAATTGGTACCTGGGAAATGAAGGTTGTGGTAGGCCTTATGATCCCTTTATGAGTTATATGGTCTAGATCCAGGTTTTGGTGGACAGATAATGACAGCAAGAGGTGGACTAGTCATCAGGAGCACATGTCATCGAGGATCAAGCCAGCTAGATTTTCCTTCTGTTCACTTTAGGTCATTCCTAGATTGTAAGCTCTAACGAGCAGGGCCCTCTGATTCCTCTTGTACCAAATTGTAATGTAACTGTAATGTCTGCCTTAATTTTGTTAAGCGTTGTGCAAACTGTTGGTGCTATATAAATCCTGTATAATAATAACAATAATCTGCTGATATGGGTGCATCTAAAGCTTACAAATGGCTGGCAGATGTAAGAGGCCTATGACAGCTGCCATCTTTCTACAGTTTATTATTTTTATTTATTACAGGTACTTATATAGCACCAACAATTTACATAGCTCTTTACATATACATTGTATCATATCAGTCCCTGCCCTCAAGGAGCTTACAATCTAAGGTCCGTAACTCACATGTATACACATACTAGGGACAATAACCTTCCAGCACGTATTTTGAGTGTGGAAGGAAACCCACACAGGTACAGGAAAAACATGCAAAGTAGAGTCATGGTTGGGATTTAAACCAACGACTCTAGTGCTACTCGGTGGAAGTGCTACTGTACTTCCTTACACTGCACTTACTGTACTTTCTTACACTGCACAGAAGGCATTTGAGATATAGAAATCAAAATTCTGTCTTTTGGCATTAAATCAACTAGATTGCATAAGATTTCATTTTTATTTTTGTCACAAAGATGCACTTATCCTGAGATATTCAGAAGAGTCAGTGAGGTAGGAATGTACAGGATAGGTGCCATAAATACAAAAACGATCCCTTTATTCCACAGCCAGTAGTAAAGTTTGACATGGAGCATATTCGTCTTTTGTCATTGACTTCAATAAAATATTGCATTACTATAGTCCTAAATTTTGGTGCAACATAAGCATTTATTGATGATCACTTAACCTATTTTTTTCTCTTTTAGGGAGAAAATGGTGCCAATGGTGATAATGGTTCCCCAGGACAAGCTGTAAGTATCATTTTTTTTGTTTTGTACATTTTTTGTCTATTGTGATAGTAGTTTGTCAAAACAAAAGAATAATTGTACTAGTGTTATTTAGAACAATGGTGACATGAACATCCATAACCAATTTAGCTGAGCATGCGTGTTTTTGCATCAAAATCCCATGGTATCAGCTTTATTCAATGAAGCCTTACCATGCAAGGAAAATCAATTTCAACAATCAATTCTTCGAATTACATCTGTCATACAGAAAGGCAACAGAGTGGCCAAAGAAATTCTTTTGCTTCTTGATTCAACTGTAACCTACCAGAGTGGTCAATGAATAACCTTTGGTTATGGTTCTCTTACATTATGGGAGAATTAATTCATCTTGACTATTTGCAAAAACATTATTGGCCTGTCTAGATAGAATCAAAGTCTTGAGGTCATGTCTCTTCTCCATATAATGAGCCCTGGGAATGTACCTGGTCGGGGGCATAGGTAATGAGAGGGCTTCCCCTGCGGCTAAAGTCCAAGCACCCCTGGAGGTAATGCAAGGGAGTGTAAGTATCAAAGGAGCACAGGTGCTGTTAGGTTGATCCACTGAGAGCTGTTTTAGGAAGTATTCGGCTAAGTGGTCCTCAAGCAGGTGGTGAGGAATGATGGCAAGAACACAGGGGACACTTGTGGTAGAGCAGGTCCAGTGTAGCAGCAGGTGATATGTTAACACCTGTGGAGGAAGCAGGATCAGATTAGCAGGGCAAAACTGGAAAAGCAAAGCCAAGGTCAATATCTAAGCTGGGGTCATAAATAAGAGGTCAGCAGAATGCAAGGCAGGAGTGTAGTCAGAAACAGAGTCAAGGTCATGCCCAGGAGTCAGAAGGAGAAGGCAGCAGAGTGGTCAGGAGGCATGCCAGAGTCATACGTTGGTGGGCAGAAGAAGAGCCTGTTACACAAGCAGGGGTCAAAAAAAGAGGCCAAGCAGAGGGAAAAGTCAGAGGCAGTTGGTAACAAGGAATCAGGAAAACCATCCAGCAATCCTCTGTTATTGCTTCCTTCCTTAAATAGGGCATTTGGCGCCAGTTCCAAGATTAGACGTGCACGTGTGTGCATCTGTGCACATTTCCATGCAAACGGCTGCCTCTATGTAGGATACTGGTAGATATGCAAGGCCTGTGTCACACATGCGCACCTGTGTTCTGGACAGTGCCCTTAACAGCCCTGTATAATGATGACCCCCCTATAACATTGACCTAGTGGCAAACCAGGTGTTCCTCTAGCTTCTCCACAATGACTACTTTAATGCACAAGTTGAAGACATATTTGTGATGGTTCTCCTTTGTCCAGGACATGGTATAGCTAGTAATAGCTAGTCACATTCAAATGAACTTGATCTGTAAAGTTGAAGGACATTTAGCTACTCATCCAAGCTGAAGAAGCTCCTTGGATCAGTAGCAAAATGCCCTTCAACATTACAGATGTCCAGTTAAATGTAACTACAATACCTACAAGTAGAGTATGTTTCCACCCTTGCTTCAATGAAAAGGGTAATGCAGGTGGAGTTAAACTACAAAAAAACATGTTCAGGTTCATTAAGGTGGAACTAGTTGATAAGTAGGTGTGCCACCTTTTTGCAGTGATGCTAATTTCCATCACTTATGTATTTTCCATTGTATTGTTTAATCATCTGGCCCAATGGGTTTACTGTGTACATGGTGGCGCATGGTTATAATGATTTACTAGCTTTGCAATGTTCATAATAGCACACAGTTATAATGTTCTACAAGTTATATAGAAAATAAGCAAGGGGTTTGTAGCTAATGAATGTATAAAATAATGAATGTTCCCTCCTGTTTTGTAGGGTGCTCGCGGTCTTCCCGGTGAGAGAGGACGTATTGGACCTGCTGGCTCTGCTGTAAGTTAATAATCAAGTTTTTGTGTATCTGAAAGGTAGCTTATCACTGAATGTATTAGGTTTTCTAATCTGTGTGCTTGTTGTTCTTGTAAGCTTATCATATATTTCTATTTCATTAGGGTTCTCGTGGAAGTGATGGCAGTTCTGGCCCCGTCGGACCTGCTGTAAGTAGATACTTTTTTTTTTTTTTGACAGACGGTATGAATTAAAGAAGATCTTGTATTTTACAAAAAATAAATAAATAAAATTTGACCTTGTATAATAGAAGCTGAAAGTGTTTTGGCAATTTTGAGTGCCCATAGTAAAAGTGTATGTATAGCTAAAACTTTTGCGCTAGTTTTGAACTGTAGGGAAGAATAGATCCTCTGTTAGGTTTTTAATGAAGTTCATGTACTCCCTGGGGTAGATCATGCTCTCTATTTATCAGGGTGACTATTGTCCCTGACAATGCAAATGATAGGAAATCCAAAAGTTCTCATTAGAACAGTAGGGGAGATAAAATTGAACACATCGAATACAAGACCAGTATGTAAAATAAAAAATGTGCATCTAAAGCAATTCATATTTGTAGGGGGAAAGGTTGCTCCATCATTTGCTGGGGGGTCTCCCAAAAGATGGACCTCTGGTGCATTATTTAATCCTGAGAAGTATTTTAATTTTAGGAAATAAAATAAAACAAAAGGCATTTTAAAAATTCCTAACTGGTTGATTTTTTGTGATTCTATTTCAGGGCCCAATCGGTTCAGCTGGTGCTCCTGGCCTTCCCGGTGCTCCTGGTGCCAAGGTGAGTGTACCCAGCCTGTGGATTTCTGGTTCACAGTTATATGTTAAACCTACACATCGTTAGCTTTATTGAATAAGGCAACGTGCAATGAGCATTGAGACCAATCATAACTCACCTTTTTCAGATCTGCTATTGGTAGATGGTAGCTGATTGGTTGTTATTGTTTTTTGCACTTTGCACATATTATTGTTCATTTCTCTTACTCAATAAGCGTGTGAGTGTATGGAGTCTATAATGTATAATGAATAAACTCAGCATACTGAAGAATTATATCTTAAGGCAAGGTTCATATCTATGCATGTTGGGAAAGTGCCCATATTTACATGTTTTCCCAACACACAGAGAAACGCATTGCCATTTAGCTACGGCGCGTTTTTGGAAAAAATTCAGGGTATTTCTCATGCATAGGGCAGCTTATTGAGATGAATAGGCTACCCATGCTGGAATATGTGGAAAAAGGCACGGAAATGCCTCTGCCCTTGGTCACAACTGTAGGTGTGAACCAACTGTAAGAAAACAGTATTAGAACTAACTAGCAGGCCTGATGGTGTGGAAGGTCTGATCCTATGGCTTAACTTTGTCTACTGTGCCTCTGAGGGAGTGCTTTTTAACATGCCAAATAATATGTTGACTTTGTGTGCTTCCTGAGCTACTTCATTGGCTACTTCATTGGCATAAATAGGCCACAACTACTATAGGTCAGAGTCTTCAGCTAGCAGCTAAGAATAAAAACAATATTAGCACATATACCCAGATAGCAAGCAATTGTGTGCAAGTTTGAAAATGACTTGCAAAGCTATTGCTAGATTTGCCAGGCTTCACAAGTTTGTTGCACAACTGCGGCAAGACTGCATTGTATGACTCCAGATCAACTTACTTTGCAAACGTTCTGCAAGTCTGCTGCAAGTTCTGGTCCAGTTATCTTGTGCAATAGTCATCCCACCACATGGGTCACTGTGGCTGAATTTTTATGCTGTAGACCGGAGGTAGGCAACCTCAGCCCTCCAGCTGTTTTGAAACTACAAGTCCCATGAGACATTGCAAGACACTGACAATCACAGGCATGACTGCTAGAGGCAGAGGTATGATGAGATTTGTAGTTTCACCACAGCTGGAGTGCTGAGGTTGCCTACCTCTGATGTAGACTTTCAGAGCTCTTGCTGTAGACTCACCACTGCAACTTCGCTCTTGCTATTGACTTGCCACGCAAATTTGCTACTAATTAGAAAAGTGTCAACTAGAACTTGTGCTTCAAGTGTTTTGCAAGTGTACAACTTGCCAGTGAAAATGTGCAGCAAGTTAATAGGCTTACAATTCAACACTGCCACAAATTTGTGGCAAGTTATCCTTACTATCGGGGTAGTGGTTGCTTTACTAAAGGCAAACAGACAGTTCACTTTGCATGAGCAGTTGCGCTTTGTATAGGAATTTGCCCCAGAGCTTAGCGAAAGAAGCTGTGCTGACTTCCATCATCCAATCATGTGCAAGCAAAAATGCTGTTTTCTAATTTTTATTGCACATGCTAGAGTATTTTATACAAATGGAATTTCAATACATTCATTAACCACTGGGGAAATTTCCCATGCAAAGTGCAACTTTCTTCACAACATGAACAGCCTTTTTGCCTTTAGTAAATCCGACCCCTAGTCTTAAAATTCACCTTCCTCTAGTGAGCAATATTGCAGCATAGAATAATGAAGGTGACATTTGTCAGATCCTAATGTTCTGTAGACACTGTAGACACTGTGACATGGCCCACCGCCCGTCTGTTCTTTGTACCTTGGTAACACTTGCCTTGAGTTCTCTTATTCTTGTAAGCCTATTTGACAACGTCTCTTCCTACCCATCAGCTTACTATGCAGGTACTACCACTGCAAGCCTTTTTCAGCTGAGACAATACAACTTAGTATAATTACAAATTTTAGGTGATGATTTTGGCCTTGCTGAAGAACATATGTATGAGGGTTGAGGGAATACATGCATGATGTAATAGGACTTGAAGTATTGCAGTATTTTAAAGAATATTATGGTGGTATTATCTATATAAACCATATTCAGCTTGCCTCTCAATAACATTTTTTTTCACCTACTAGGGTGAGCTAGGACCTGCTGGTAACAATGGCCCAACTGGTGCTGCTGGAGGAAGAGGCGAGCCTGGACCCCCTGGTTCTCTTGGACCCGCTGGACCTCCTGTAAGTAAATTCTGGCATTGAACCGATAATTCATTTTACAATCTCAATTGTACCTAAAACTTGTCTTTGCTTATATTTTAGGGAAACCCTGGTACTAACGGTGTCAATGGAGCTAAAGGTGCAGCTGTAAGTATCCTAATAACTTAAATTATTGGGTGTGAGATAAGCTGCGGGGGATATTATTTGTATTGTAAATTTACTGTATTTATTTGGATATAGTCTTAACTAAAATGTTTTTCTTACACTATTTCAGGGTCTTCCTGGTGTAGGTGGTGCTCCTGGCCTCCCTGGAGGTCGTGGTATTCCTGGACCTGCCGGACCTGCTGGACCATCTGGCGCAAGAGGTCTTGCTGTAAGTAACTCAACTCCTACCAGCCACCATTACTATTCAAAGGACACTTTGGCTTAAATAGAAGATATAGCCAAGTGTTTCATGAACCTCTTGGGAGCTAAAAGGTGATGTCCTACGGGACATCATTTTCACTACTAATCTACCAATGCTCCCTTCATTTGAGCCCTGTTCCTCACCGATTACATATTTCCTGTGAGTTGGGCAGGACTGCTCAAATGGAAAGTGTTGCTTCTGCATTCCTTCTTATGCCCCGTACACACGGTCGGATTTTCCAACGGAAAATCTCCAATGGGAGCTTGTTTTCGAAAATTCCGACCGCGCGTAGGCTCCATCGGACATTTTCCATTGGAATTTCCGTCACACAAAATTTGAGATCTAGATCTCAAATTTTCCGACAACAAAATCCGTTGTCGTAAATTCCGATCGTGTGTACACAATTCCGACGCACAAAGTTCCACGCATGCTCGGAATCAAGCAGAAGAGCCGCACTGGCTATTGAACTTCATTTTTCTTGGCTCGTCGTACATGTTGTACGTAACCGCGTTCTTGACATTCGGAATTTCCGACAAGATTTGTGTGACCGTGTGTATGCATGACAAGTTTGAGTCAATATCCGTTGAAAAAAATCCATGGCTTTTGTTGTCGGAATGTCCGATCGTGTGTACAGGGCATTAGAGTTTGGCAATGGAAACACCACGATGATCAAATTGTTATGTCTCACACGCTATGCAATAAATCAGTAATACTAATCTTTGACTGACTTTAGCATGTCTCATGACAATATATTGTGATGACAAATTCAAGCTCACTTATAACAAGTAGCTTCCTGTTGCAAATGTTTTAACACTGTTAATAAGGCTGAGTAAAGACTGATGTCCACCAAAGCCAACCTTTATATCTTCATGCAACATTATTAGTTTAAGAACACATACCCTACTAAGTGGTGGGTTTGCCAATTTTATATTGTTGGCAAAACGATGATGTACAAATAAAACTTTGTATAAATAAAGTATCACAGGTTAATATAGTCACATTAATAACAGACTTTTTGCTTTAGGGCGATCCCGGAATTGCTGGTGGCAAAGGAGACACTGGATCTAAAGGAGAGCCTGTAAGTATCATCAGCCAATGTTTAAACTTATTTTTGACCCATAGTTTTCTTCGTGGCTTATCAAAAGCTGTTTTTTGTTTTAAGGGTTCCGTTGGTCAACAAGGTCCTGCTGGTCCTTCTGGTGAGGAAGGAAAGAGAGGTCCCAATGGAGAGGCTGGATCTTCTGGTCCCTCTGGCAATGCTGGAATTAGAGTACGTATGCTATCATGTCAACTGCAAAAATCAGTTTTTATCAGTTATCAGTTTTGAAATAAGGAATTAAAAAGTTAGGACGACTTTCCAAGCAGTTTTAATTGACCTGTCCATATCCATGCAAAGTGTACCTTTATTTATTTATTTATTACAAGTACTTATATAGCGCTGTCAATTTATGCATCACATATATTGTACATTCACATCAGTCCCTGCCCTCAAGGAGCTTACAATCTAAGGTCTCTAACTCATATTCATACATACACATACTAGGGCCAATTTTAGACAGGAGCAAATTAACCTACCAGCATGTGTTCGGATTGTGGGAGGAAACTGGAGTACCTTGAGGAAACCCACGCAGGCACAGGCAGAACATGCAAACTCCATTCAGGTAGTGCCTTGAGAGGGGTACAGACTGAACTGTGGTCAATGGGGGGAGAAATAATGCCCCTTTTGTTGGTGTCAGTTGAAGTATTAATGCCCCGTTGTTGGTATCAGTGGGAGAAATAGTGCCCCATTGTTGGTATCAGTGGGAGGAATAGTGCCTCAACCATTGGTGTCAATGGAAAGAATTATTTCCCATTGTTGGCACCAGTATGGATGATCAGATAGAGGTCATTAGGATTGAACTTAGCTTTCATATAATTTTGTCCTGTAAAGCAGTTTATTTCTATGTGTCCGAGAGGTTGGTGTAGAAATACATTTACCCTTGCCATTCCAACATGGATGGTTGGGGCCCCTCATAATGGGCACAGCAGGTGTCCTGACTAAGGAACTGCAGAGATAACACCAATAGAGTTCCCGGGAGATAGAAGAGAATGCCAGATGGTTTAACCCTACAGACGTGTCCACTAAGTATCTCCAAAGTATCCACCAAGTGTCGAATGACCCTTTTAATAAATTTAACACTTTTGAGATTACATCTCTGTCTGAAACATGTTGGGTTTACTTTCAATCCCTGTAAGGGAAGCCACAGTTATTGTTTAGTAGAATAAGAACTTATTTTGCAAAAATTGTTCCTTTTTAATGGTGTCTATTTTTTGTGCATTTTAGGGTGTTCCCGGAACTCGTGGTCTGCCTGGACCCGATGGTAGAGCTGGTGGAATAGTAAGTTGGGTGAAGGGTATTTGGGCTGTTCATTTACTATAAATATTAGATACATATTTGTAATTACTTGTTGTATATATTTTAGGGCCCTGCTGGTAGCCGTGGTTCTTCTGGTCCTCCTGGTGCCAGAGGTCCTAATGGAGATGCTGGACGCCCTGGAGAGCCCGGTCTTCTCGGTGCAAGAGTAAGTCAATCTCGCTTTGTAAATTGATTGATACTAATAAATTCCTCCTTATTTCTTCACACCACCTTCTTCATACTCACCTACTATATATTTTTACTAGTCAGTAATTATTAAAAAGTTTACAGTAACCTATTTTTTTTTGCACTTTTTGACATGTCTATGTTTTTTCTGTGTCCATTGTTATTGCCTGTTTCCTAAACGTGTAAGAAAAGCCCAAAGTTTTGAGTTTAGTTTAGTTTTGAAGTTTTAGGTACAGTATTTACTGCTATTCAGGCCTCTGTTGGAGAGATTTACTCTTACTTCCTGTCATGGTGCTAACAGATTCTACAGGCAAGAAGTGAATGAAGAAATCTGCAACAGAGACACAGACAGAAATAAAAATATTTGTTTAATAGGTTAGGAGAAGGCTAGAACCCCTGTGGGCTATTTATTTCTGTCTGTGTCCCTGTTTCAGATTTTCCTTCAATTCTTGTCCGGAGAATCTGTTGTCACCATGACAGGAAGTGAGTGTAAATCTTGTGAAGCAGTTGTGAGCGGGACAGGAAATGGGCATAAATATCTCAGAATATCATAAATATAACAGAAATAAAAAACCTGAGGAGTTGGGAAGCCTGCACATGAACTTTAATGGCATCCCAGTCTTAGTCCGTAGGGTTCAATATTGAGTTGGCCCACCCTTTGCAGCTATAACAGGTTCAACTCTTCTGGGAAGGCTGTCCACAAGGTTTAGGAGTGTGTCTATGGGAATGTTTGACCATTCTCCCAGAAGAGCATTTGTGAGGTCAGGCACTGATGTTGGATGAGAAAGCCTGGCTCACAGTCTCCGCTCTAATTCATCCCAAAGGTGTTCTATTGGGTTAAGGTCTCTGTGCAGGCCAGTCAATTTTCTCCACCCAAAACTCGCTTATCTATGTCTTTATGGACCTCCCTACGGACTACGACTAGGATACCAATAAAGTTCATGTGTGTTGTAAAGGCAGTTGGCCCAATACTTTTGACAATCTAGTGTATTTAGCATGCAAATATCTAGGTGCTCCCTCTAGTGGCTATCCGTATATCAGTCAAGACAGTCAGCATCTCTTGTGCAGTTGTAGAATATTATTAATAGAACAGTCAATGTGACTTCCTCCTAACATTCTCTGGTGGTGAATCAATCACTGCCAATTAAAACCCATGCACCAATGAGTGCTTGGTGAATGTCAGATTTATTGCTTGATAAATATACCCCTGTGACAACATAAGATGGCTGCACCCATGTACTTATTTATTTTAACATTGTAGAAACAAGGTGGTCAATTTATAAAACATTCACTGCATAAATGTAAGAAACATTCATGCAAACTGAACAAAACTTCACCAAATGTTTTGAATAGATTAAGTCCTCTATCATTAGCTCCATCTAGTGGCTAAAATATATTTTCTCATTGCGGTATTTCAGGAATCTATACCGCATTGTGGCCACTAGATGGAGCTGATAATACCGGCGTTACTCTATTCAGAAACAAAAGGGGAAATTTAGTTCAGCTTGCAGGAATGTTTCATTTAGGCAACACATGTTTTACAAATAGACCATTTTTTAAAATAACAAATATTAACCATGTTTATCGACATCAAGCTAACCACATTCACATTTAATTTCTCAAAATTATAACCAAATACAAGTTCATTTTAAACAGCAAACTGGCCATAAAATGATAAAATGTTATTGCATGTTTCATGCTTTTTGAACAAGAAGCAAAAGAGTTGCAGATAGTTTTATTAATTGTATATACTATTTTCCCATTCTTTTATGTTTAATCATGTATTGTAATCCTTTCATTTAGGGTCTTCCCGGTTTCTCTGGCAGCAATGGTCCCCAAGGCAAAGAAGGTCCTGCTGTAAGTTTCTGACATTTTTTATTGTAAGGTACATCACAATGACATGGTTCTCTAGCCTGGAAAAAAAGAGAAAAGTCCATTAGGCAGTGACTATCTTCATATCAGTTTGAATGTCATGCTAGGGAATACAGCTTCTATCATCAGTTAAAGTGTTAGTAAACTCTGTTGCACCACTTGTACCTACAGGTAAGCCTGTAATAAGGCTTATCTGTAGGTACTGTGAATAGCTCCTAAACCTGCACAGTTTAGGATATATTCAGAGTGCATACAGCCGATGACAGAACCGGCGCATTCGCTCTGAAGGTCCGGCTTACAGGGCTCGTGCACATGATCAGAAAATCGTACGAAAAATACCCATTTCAAAGCGATCGAATGATAATCTGACCGTTAGTACACAGCTTTCGAGAGCCGATCACGACAATTCGTGCTAAAATAATCCAATGGCACAAGCACAAAGAATTTTCTCGTGCAATACCAGATGGTACGATTTTTGTTTAATCAGTACAGTTGTCGTCTGAAAATACAATACAAATACAATACAACACATCAACGATATTCTCCTGCGCATAGGTGTGATTGTCCAAATCAGAAGAGAACTCTGTAGTCAGAAGTGGATATTACTTTAAAGCTTTGCTGCCCTCTAGGACTGGTGTTGTCCTCAGTCAGAACACTGTGGAAAATAGATAAAAACAAAGGGCCCGCTGGCCTGCTGGCTGACGGGTTTTCAAAGGATGGCTCTGATGAAGAAGGCCATCCTTCGAAATGCGTCAGTCAGCAGGGAACCTGGTGAGGTCCTCCTTGAGATTGCAGTCACTTGTAGTGGCTTGAGGAGCGATTTTACTACCTACACTTGTGAGTAGTTATATTTTATACTTTATCTTGTTGTGGGATAATGCACTAGGCCAGTGCACCCTCTGTTTTTATCTACAATACAACACATTACATCACATCCAAATTTTTATTCTGTCATATGAGAATTTTCGTTAGTAACCTCTTTTTTTCGATATGAGACTAGCATGCATGCAAAAAAAAAAAAACAGTCGATCGTAAGATAATCTCATCGTATGTACCAGGCAGTAGATACATAGAGTGCAGCATATTTTTCTTGACCCAACTGGATCTTACAGTCATATGATTGCAGGTTTATGGCACATGGTAATGGATCAGACCATTACTCTGTGTTTGCCCCCATAAAGATACCTACAGACATTAGAAAATGTTTAGCTATTTTGCTGTTTGCAATTGGATTTTGGATAATTTATATGGTTGTAGGCATCTCCACAACCCTCTCCAGCACTCCATGGTTGAGCCTTTCCAGGCCAATCAATACTATTATCCTCCAGGCATAGACCTACATGTGGGTAGGGCAAGCTGTATGGCACCCTACGCAAGGAAGCAGCACACTCAGTCCACAGCAGTTTCACAGTATTGTATTTAGTTGAATGTAGTTCTACAAATAACACTTTCACTTGCAAAACACAGAAGCGAGTACTAGCAGCTTTGTCTTACACAGTTGCAATATTTCTTGTGGTAACAGGCTCGGTAATTCTCAGTAACTGGTAAAAACAATCACTCCACACAGGCACAATGCAGGTCCCAGCTGAACACCAACACAGTCCTTAAGGCACAGGAGTGGTGGGGCAGTTGTGCTAGGCCAGTTGATTGTAGTCTAGTGCAGTTGAACAGTGGTAAAGCCTCAGACACGGTGGGACACAGCACAGGCTGAGTAGGTATTACCGGGGTGGTATCTGCTGGAGGGGTTGCAGACTGGCAGGTAGCTGACACAGGTGGTAGCTTAAAGAGGCATGAAATGAGTGGCGGGAACAGCACTGGAGATTGACGGTGTCCCCTACTCTGTCCCTCCTCACACTGGAACCTTTCCCTGGCTCTAGTTCTTTGCCCCTGCCAGACCGGATTCTTCTCCCCACATTACCACTTGCAAAATGCACGCCAAACCTGGCAGAGCACTGCTATTTATTAGCACTGCCCTCAATCAAAATGGCCACAGAAGGTCACTGGGAGTTTTAGCGTCCAATCAGACAGCTGCTTCTCCTGGGATACCTACGGAGGCTGCAGGGGAATACCATCCCCTTAGGTCTTCACTCTATTCCTGAGCGGCAAGGTGCCACCTGCTGGGTGGAGTAGAAGTACACCTGCCAATATACATGTTTGCCTTATGTAAACTTTTCTAGAAGTATTCTTTGTTAAAATGATTGCTCAGTTACTGGGTCCTGTTTGTAGACAGCTTAAGAAGGGCCCAGGGATTGGGTACCTGAACTATTGGAATAAAGGACCCATAGCAGCAGAAGACGAAAGTAAGATAAGCACTTCTTTGTTTTACCCCCCCCCCCCCACCACCACCCCACCCCACAGTGTCCACCTTTAAAGACTAGCTGTAAGAAGAAGAGTTATTTTTTTACATCATCTGTGATCTTTGTGTGGTCTTTAAAATTAAGGACCTATACATACAATGGAAAAACAATTAATGTCAAATAGGCTAAAAAGTTATCATGATACATTTACTGTCAAATTACAGGATAAGATAGGTGTATTCAATACAGGTGTGTAAGTTGATTTAAAAATGTTGATCTAAAAATACCATAAAAGTAACAGTAAAATGTATAACTGAAAATTAAAAGATCCTTTTTATCTTCTAGGGTCCCCAAGGTATTGAGGGTCGTTCTGGTGCAGCTGGTCCAGCTGGTGCTAGAGGTGAACCTGGTGCTATTGGATTCCCTGGACCCAAAGGACCCAATGTAAGTTATCTCCTCAAGTTTACACTTTAAAAAAGTTAACTTTGTAGCTTACACTGCAAATGACAAGTTTGTAACGGTTTCTAATTTGTTTATAGGGTGAGCCTGGCAAGAACGGAGATAAAGGAAACCAAGGACCTTCTGGAAACAGGGTAAGTGTAAAATCGACACTTCGTTAATATCAAAAGGCCTATCCAGTTTGCTGCAAATTGAGTAGACTTTAATCCACATCTTGCAGTGCACCTTTGCAGAAGTTAAGATTTCAAACTGTTTATTTTAACTCAAAAAGGTATACCAATCACCGCATACAGTGAAGGGGCGGCAAAGTTAGCAACTACTGAGACCATAGTCCTTGCCAACTCAGCCCTAAGGAGGTAATAGCTCCATATAGCTGCATGTTGTATATAGGTTCTATACTTGGCAAAAAGGACTATTTTACTACTGCTATGATATTTAGGAATAGAAAGCAAACAATATGGGCACTAATAGGAAACTTTAAAAGCACAACACTCTAACAAAAGATATTGCCCCTAAGAAACTGCAACACCACAATATAATACATGAAAAAATAAAAACGCAAAGGCCAATATCTGTCCAATATTCTTAGAACACACGGTAAACTACACTTATCAACGATAACTTACTTTTTCAACCTTTGTCTTTAGGGAGCTCCTGGACCTGATGGAAACAATGGTGCTCAAGGTCCCGCAGGTCTTGGTGTAAGTATTGGCTCTCCATTGTCTATCTTCTCTGACTGGAACGTATTTACTGACCATACACATTTACTTCGAGAATGATGTAATCCATTAGGAAGTAGTGATCTGTCCGAGACATTTTTCTAAGGTCTCGGTGATATCATGTGTTCAAGAAGGAATGCTTATCCACATAAGCTGGAATAATGGTTTGCTATATGAAGTGGTTTCCTGTAGTCTAGATAATCTTTATGCCAAACACCAGAAATACCTTAAAAGAATATAAACCCTGAAACCAAAAAAAAAAATCTAACAAATATATAATTTTTGTGTTTCTCCTATAGGGTGCTACAGGTGAGAAAGGTGAACAAGGTCCCTCTGGTGCTCCAGGTTTCCAGGTGGGTTTTTCTCTAATCATCCTCCACATTGAAAATGAATTCACAGATGTAACAGGCATTTTCTAACTTTTTAAAAGTTGGACATTACTTTGAAAATATGAATACACATTTAAGGTGCTGGCAGTGTGTCTACACAGTTGACGCATAAAGGAGTAAAAACATAATTAAAACACTGCTCTAGACTACACTGTCACAAAAATAAGCACTTGTCAGCTGTGTTAAATGTATGAGATCATTTTTAATGTATGAAAATTATACATTATTAAAAGGCAATTAGGCAATTGCTTTTTTGTGACACAATAAAAAAAATCCTAAATGCCTACTGTAACCATCCTCAAGAGTGCTAGTAATAAACTGATTATTTTTGACACATTATGTAAACAGTTAATGGAATGTACACTTGAACACAAAATATACTCATCAAACATAAACTATATCTTCTGTTCTCTGTAATATTGCCTACGATCTCTAACACTTTCTTCTTATTGGCAGGGTCTTCCTGGTCCTGGTGGTCCTCCAGGAGAAGTTGGCAAACCCGGTGAAAGAGTAAGTACACTTTTTTTTATTATTTTACTTCTACAAAGTCACCAATATGCACACATACAATAGGGCCAACTTGGGTGGAAACTAGTAACCTACTGGAATGTTTTTGGGTTGTTGGTGGAACTAGAGAACCTGCAGGGAATCTAACCTAACATGGTGAAAATATGCAAATTCAATGCAGATAAGGACTAAGTGGGAACAGAGCCTACAACCCCCCTGTTGCAAAGCAAGAGCACTAATAATTTAACTACCCTGCCAGTAGTAATAAGTATTAGACAGATATCACAGTATGTCAGTCATTAACTGGCCATAAATGATAGCATTTAAATGTCTGTGCACAATCTAATCAAATTATCTATTTTATAACAGAGCATATAAATATAACCCTTTGCAGTCTATGGGCACGTGCATGTGTGTGAACAGTTGAGTCCCTAGTAAAATGCATATCTTAGCGGAATAATAGTGTATTTGTGGTAGACTGTGTGATCTAGTTGGATGAGGGAACATTCAGAAGTTTGTAGGCTCTCTACAACCCTAGATGATGCACCTTTAGCAGAGCTTGGAGGTTGATTATTTGGAATGAGTTTCTCAAACCAATTTCCATTGCTTCTTCAGAGGCACCGTGGCACTCTGTGGTAGACTGCGTGATCTAGTTGGATGAGGGAACATTCAGAAGTTTGTAGGTCTTCTACAACCTTATATGACGCTCCTTTAGCAGAGCCTGAAAGTTGATTATTTGGAATGAGTTTCTCAAACCAATTGCCATTGCTTCTTCAGAGGCACCCATGGCACCCCCCTTTCTCCTCCATTATCAGAAACAAAATTTCATACAATGAAAATGTGCACATTAATAGAAAGATCTTTTCTTAGAAAGATTGTTCGGTGTGCATAGAAATCATCTAATGTATTTAAGCTAATTTAAGGTGTCAATACATTTTACATGAGGAAGTACTTTGCAAAATGAGCTTGATAGTTGTCCACATATGTGAAGCTTTGGGAAAAGCTTGGGAGGCTAAGGTTAGGGTATAAAACTTTAAGAGTCTACCTTTCATATTGTTGGCAGGCATGCAAATTCATAAATGAAAGGCAAAGTTGATGTTCAATCTTGCCAGTTGCTGATAAATAATGATTTTGCAGTAAATTTGTTTCTGTTGTATTAGTGAGCTTTACTATGCAAGCGTAACATTTCTAAACTTACAACTACATTGAGGAAGCATGTTGTCATACTTGGAGCATTAAAAAAGGCATTTGAAATTCAGTAATTGTTCCTTTAGCAGCTGAGGATCAGCTCAGGATGACCTAAACGTCCCTTTCCATTTTCTTAATCCAGTTCTTTGGTTCATCTAGATCTGGGTAGACAATAACTCCACTTGTGTGTTTTTTTATAGGGTGCTCCTGGTGATTTTGGTCCTCCTGGTTCTGCTGGTACTAGAGTAAGTATTTATTTGCTACAGAAGGTTTTAAAAAATTATTTTATTATATAGTTGATAAATTGAGATTTATGTGTTCCCTAATTGTATTTATCCCAACACAGGGTGAACGTGGTGCCCCTGGTGAAAGTGGTGGTGCTGGCCCTCATGGACCTTCAGGATCCCGTGGCCCATCTGGAGCTCCTGGACCTGATGGACAAAAGGTATTTTGGTTGTTGTAATATAAGAGATAATATAAGAGATATAAAATATGTGCTTTGAAAGTAAAGCTCATGATGAGCATTACAGGTGTAGTTTAATCATCAGATCATTCCCTCACCTTTCCCTTTTTCTGACTTCTTCAGATTTAGGCCAGGAATGCATACAAAACATGTTGTTATTACTTGTCAGCACCCTAACAAGTCTTCCTGCAATTATCCTGATCTGTTGCTCTTGGTTATGACTCAGCATACTCTCTAGAATAACTCTTGGTCTCTAGCTTGGTCTCTGTTATCCACTTCTGATCTGCTGTCCCTGGTTGTGATTCATTTTACCTTCACCTGACTGTCTCTTGTCCTGGTCTTCTACTTGGTTCCCAACAATGCTTCTTGGCCACCTGGTTTTTCCTATGGCTTATTATCAACTGTTCAATTCTGAACTATCTATAAGACAATGAATTGATCAGGTAAATATATGCCATGGGATAGGGTAGGTAGCCAACTGGAAGTGGCCAGAACCCCAAGAACTGTAGCGTAAATCTGCATGCAGAGTCACAATAAAAATGCATTGTCCTATGCTCCCAAAGTGACCACAAGCTCCAACTCTATAGGTGCAATGCTTTTAGATGTCATGCAACCAGTTAAAGTTCTTAGAAGCAACAAAAAAAGGTAATCTCACACGTTGTCTTCAATAAAACAACTTTCTTTAGCCAACAGGCTGCATTTACAGCTGCTGTGAGAGCAGCTTGTTTGTTCAATAAAGTTAATTCCTGGGAGCGGACATGGTTTGCGGCCTACATTTATGGATGTTTCTAAATCACAACATTAATTAACATGGCTCCGCTGCTCAGGAACCAAGAATAGGATGTTTTTAAAGTTATTGGTTGAGAAAAGTGGAATGCTGGTAACCATCATTGCATATTAATAATGAAATGATGGACATATTTGGCAAAACAGCTTTGATCCCTCTTTAAAGAGTTAACACGTTATGTCTTCCTCATACCTAGGGAGAGCCCGGTGCTGCTGGTTTGAATGGAGGCCTTGGACCTTCTGGCCCTGCTGGTATTCCTGGAGAAAGAGGTACTGCTGGAACTCCTGGAACCAAAGGAGAGAAGGTAAAATAAGAGATAAGATACCCAACTAGTACCACCAAGTACATGTCAATTTTCTTTACCTTAACAAACGTTAACCTTACTTATTACTTTCCCAAAACCATTAAACCTAACATTAACAACACCCACACCCCCGCCCCCGAAACTATTGTCAACACTCTAATTTGTTTAAGAATCAAAATATATATAAAGAAACAAAAACCCAGTTAGCTCATTGGCTGCGTTTACACACAAATAGAATATACAGAAAAAACATTGCATTGTCTATTCTTACTCTACAGGGTGATGCTGGCAATTCTGGAGATTATGGCAACCCAGGAAGAGATGGTGCTCGTGTAAGTACATTTTATTTGGTATTCTGCATTAGACACAGAGGGCCTTTGCTTAGGACTTTGCTTTACTTAGGCCTTTTTATATATATATATATTTAATATCTATCATATATATATATATATATATATATATATATATATATATATATATATATATATATACTGTTTATAAAATAGTAGCTGGTTTTCTGGTTGACTTTACCTGCTCTGTGACAGGGCACAAAGTCTAAAGAGAGTAGAGGTAGGCTTAAAGAATGAACTGAGGAATTTCTCATGCCTTTTTAAATGGGAAGAGAAATTCCAAATGCATAGGATAAGGGTGTCGTAGTGAATAAGTAGAGAACCGCCCAATGTGGTGGCCTTACTTGATGACTGAATTTACTAGTAAGGGATATGAAAACATGGGAAGGGGGAAGAGGTGGTCCTATTAGATGGGGAGAAACATGTCCTGTGGGTGTGGATATTTGGCCCCACTGGATTGAAGCCTGGTCAGTGGAAAGAGGCAGCACTATTGAATCTGCACAGGAGTACCTACTACATGGAAAGAGGTGGTTCTATTGGGTAGCTGGAAGATTGTTTATTTAATAAAAAAAAATAGCCTTATTGTATGAGTAGAGAACGCCTTTGTGGGTGTAATGTGTTCCTATTGGCAGAAGTGGTGTGCCTGATAGGTGGGAAGAGGTAGACTCTTCGGCTGGAAAAAGGTGTACAAGGTGAATGGGAAAAGGTGGTCCTATTGGCTAGAAAGAGTTGTATTTGGTAGCTGAGACAATTTGGTCTTATTAGCTGGGAAGAGGTGTAATTAGTATATGGGACAATTTAGTCCTATTGGCTGGGAAGAGGTGTGTCTGGAACATGAGAAGAGACAGTCCTACTTTCTAAAAAGAGACAGATCTACTACCTAGGTGGTTTTGCTGGTTGGGAAAATGTGTGCCTGATAAATGTGACAATTTGATCCTACGGGCTGGGTAGAGGTGTGTCTGGTACTTGGGACAAGGTGGTCCAATTGGCTGGAAAGAGGTGTCCCTGGTAAATAGAAAAGGTAGTCCTACTGGTTGGGAAGTGGGGTCCTACTAACTGGGAAGAGGAGTGTCTGACAGATGAACAACTGTTTATATTACTGAAAAAAGACAAGGATGTAGTATCCATGGTGACAATATTTTAATATTTTAATTTGTTTTCTTTAGGGTCCAGCTGGTGCTGCTGGTGCCCCCGGTCCTGCTGGTGGTCCTGGTGATAGAGTAAGTACAATTCTTGGATGCAGCTGAACACTGCAACCTCTATTTTGTAAACCTTCAGTAAGGACAAGGCAATTACTCTGACCCTGATATCTATTTTGCCTTTTTAGGGTGAATCTGGTCCTGCTGGTCCCTCTGGTGTTGCTGGTCCTCGTGGTGCACCTGTAAGTGAAAAATACAAAATGATATTAATATATGTAACTTAAAAGTAGCAAGTGGAGTCTGCCATTTTGTGAGCAGAATCAGTACTTACCAAGAATGTTACCAATACTTATCAGAGATGTTGCTAGTTTCTCATTATGATACATTTTGGTTCAGTTTTTAAAATGACTTGTAATAGGTGTTTGATACACTTTGAAATATCAATATTTTCCTGTTTTGGCTCTGTGCAGGGTGAACGTGGTGAAGCTGGTCCCGCTGGACCAACTGGCTTTGCTGGTCCTCCTGTAAGTAATTAACTTTTTTAAAAATTGAAATATACACTTCTTTTCATTGTCCTAAGGAAATCATTGTAATCAGCCTTTTCCAATTATCTCAATAGGGTGCAGCTGGTCATACTGGAGCTAAGGGAGATAGAGGAGCCAAAGGTCCCAAAGGAGAAGCTGGTTCCCCTGGTCCTTTGGGTGCCCATGGCAGCGCTGGCCCTGCTGTAAGTTATCTATAAATACATTTAAAATATTTACCATATGCTTTAATACAGAGGCACCGATAAACTGGTATAATATTTCATTGTTAAAGATCTGAAAGACTGAAATGGATGGTTTGGCTAAGGCTTAGAGTAGGTTGGTGCAAACATCTGTTGGATGTTCCAGAATGGCATAGAAATAGTAGAACTAGAGTAGACACAGGTGCATTCTGGCCTCCGTGAGTTAGTGGGTTAGGTAGGATCTAAAATGCAATATATATATATATATATATATATATATATATATATTTTTTTTTTTTTTTTTTTTTTTTTTTAACTAACAGTGATAATCACCCAAGAATATTGCGGTACGTTCGGAGTTTTGTCTAGATTAGACTGAACCAGCATTATGTATACCATTCGGTGAAGGTACCGAAGGTATTACTTTTGTCTCCTGACTTAGAAGAATGTATTCAAGTTTTAGAAAACAAATATGTTATACAAAAGGGACTATAGTAGGATTATTGTTGCTATTTAAAACACAAGCAGTCATAGACAAGTATGCATATTTGACTGGGGGGTACTGGCAACAAATGCACATAATTTTGCGGTACTTCAGATAAACTGGCATACACCAAGGTATACATAAGAGAACTACGTTGAGAAATACTAGGCTAGTAACAGTGTTCAATGTTACTTACCTTGAATGATGCAGTCATTGCTGGAGTTCAAGCAACCTACTGACCCAAAACCATAGGATTAAGTCTTCAACCAAAGTCACATATAGCCATGATTAAAAAGCTCTGTCCTTAATATTGTGCTTTTTTTCTCTATAGGGTCCAAACGGTCCTGCTGGAAGCACTGGAGCTCGTGGTGATGCCGGACCTTCTGTAAGTCACTCAAGTTGGTCCTTCTGTTAAAAAAAAAAAAGAAAAAGTCACTCAAGTTTGTGATTTTAAGAAGCCAGTCATGGTACACTATATTAGAAATCTTGAGAGTAATTTATTTTTTTTATCCATAGGGTGCTACTGGATTCCCTGGTCCCGCTGGTAGAGCAGGAGCTCCTGGACCCCCTGTAAGTACACTTTCATCTATAATAGTTTGTTACTGGTAATTGTTCTTAATACAATGACTAAGAAAGGGAATATGAAATGAGAGACACAATGTTGGTTTGAAGTCATGTATCCTATCTAAACAGTTACCCAAAACTCATTATTTAAAATGTGGATCTTACCCGGTTTCTTTATAAACATTGTCACCAAAATTGCCATAATGAAATCCTTGGATTCCTCCCTGATGCTGTATATCCCTGTTAAACATCTTATATTATTTTAATTACATATACCTGTAGCACAAACTTCAAAGTGGAGGAGATTTTAAGAGGCATAAAAGGAGGGGACAATAAAAGACACCCCAACTAAAAATCAGAAGCAATCATATGCCTATCCTATACGTTAGAATGAACTCAGACCGTCCTTGAAAGGGTGTGCCTTAGGAAACATGGGAATGAGGAAGATTGCTGATGACAATTGGGAATTTTATAGCTTTATAGAACTCCCACCTTCAAAGTTCCTGATGGCCGTAAAATAACCAACATGAATGTTGCTTCAGGTTCAGGTATCACTCACATGATGCAGTCCCCACGTTGGGTGCCACCACAATGTAGTAATGTGAAGAAAGTTGGCGTCACACCACACCGTAGAGATGCCAAATCTTTATTCCATATGTTAATCGAGGACAACACAAGGACAGAGTGGCTGGAGCTGTTAACGCGTTTCACACATACGCTAGTGCTTATTCATAACAAATTTGCTGGGTAATGTTCACAATGCTGCTTCTTTGATAATAGTGGGTAATGTTCAAATGTTATGTTTCTAGGTTTTAGATTATATATATATATATATATATATATATATATTAGGGAAAGGTTAAACCCTCCGTGAGGTTTTTGAGTCACTATTGGGGAGATTTCCCACTGTGTTTGAACAGGTGGCCATTGTTACCAAGGAAGAAAGTGAGGATAAATCCAAAAATATTAGAGATGCCCCAGAACAAGAGGTGAAGGGAAATCTTCCAATGGTGACATTTGTTTCAGGGACAATTTTCCCTGACTTGTGTAGTTTTCCTCTGGGACCAAAAGTGAAGGGTTTTTCCCCAATGGTATGCAAACAACCAAAAATAAACTTCCAGGGTTTATTGTATCCTTTCCTACTCTATCCAAAACTTTAAAAAAGTTTTGGTTTTATATACACTATAAAATAAACATATAGTATAGTAGTCTGGAAACTCTTCTACAGACAATACAGAAAAAATTGTGGACTTCATTTGTAAAAATGTCTGAGGGAACGCATGTCTCAGTGATCAGGTATCTATTTTCATGCTCCAATGTTGCAGTGAACAAAGAAGTGTGGGAAATAAATTGGCTGCCCTGGGTAGAAATTTCCATAGAAGAAGCTCAGTGTCAGTCATTTTGAATACAAAAGCCATATAAGTATAAAAAGAATTCTAGTAAGCACATCCACAATGTGCCAAAACTGGACATAACACCCGTTTTCAGATAGTGAAATCAGTTGTCTGCAGCTGCTAGTTTATCCAGCCAAACACAGCTCAGTTACTTTTCTGCGATTAGGATGAAATGTTTCCTTTGAAGTAAGTCTTAAAATTAACTTTCGCAAAGGTTTATTAACTCTGTTATTTATTGTTGATGTGTTTCACTTGCACTTGTTTTACAGGGCAATGTTGGTCCTTCTGGCCCAACTGGACACCCAGGCAAAGATGGCTCAAGAGGTCCTCGTGGTGACTCTGGCCCTGTTGGTCGTCCCGGTGAACAAGGTCAGCATGGCCCAGTAGGTCTTGCTGGAGATAAAGGCCCATCTGGAGAGGCTGGCCCTGCTGTAAGTAATAGTGCCATTACATCGAATTGTTGATGCTAAAACTAAAGGAGATCGACTTAGTTAACCAATAGGGATGAACGAATCTGCCCGGGATTGATTATCTGAGGGTTCAGTGAATCTTGTTTGAAATTTGATGAACCTGAACTTAATGGCAAATTCCAATGAAGACTATGGGAGGCAAATCTTGTTAGTAAGCTTTGGCCTTTTTGGGGCAAATTGAGGAGTTTTTTCTTTTAAAATTAGTTTGTAGTATATACAGCAGGAGCCCCCACAATCTCGTTAATTTCAGTTTGGAGAAAAAGGCTTTTGTAGGCAGTTTTAGCAGAAACTTGTCATCAAATGGTAATAGACCTGCTTTGACTGTCAGATAGAAATTGGCCAGTAGTTTGCTGAGCCTGTCCCTGATTTTGCGGATGCTTTTTTTTTTTTTAAAGAAATTTTTATAAAATTTCAGTTAACAAACAAAAGTCAAGAAAATCAACAATTACATAAAAAGTAAAAAACAAACAATGCATGTAATGCAGTAAGATATGGAGAGATAAAGGAAAAATAAATAAATAAATAAAATAATAAGTAAATAATAAGTTAAAAGAGGAAAAAAAAAGCTGACACTGTAAATATAACTCGTGGATGAATTTATGCCCATATCTAGGAGAATAGATAGCTAGTTGAGCTTAAATTCGCCATCTAAAATGTTTCTTTTTTGGAGTAAAGGCATCATAAACACATGACATTAAGTTCAAAATCAACGACATCAAGTAATATAAGGAAAAAAAATTAAGGAAAAGGAAAACTGCTGTCTATATTTATAAATATGGATAATATATACTGTACTATAGTGCAGTTTACAGTAGTGGTTCTCAGTCATCGTGTTGTGACTCACTTTCGGGCTTCGCCTGGGCTTCCAGCCAGCTACAGATCCAGTAACCTCCTACAGTGCTTCCCGGCTCATAAAGTGCCCCCCCCCAACCTCTCATAGTGGCTCACAGTGAACCAAGGCCCCCTGCAAGCCCTAAGCCTCTACAGTGTCCCCCCTCCCAGCCTGCTGTGGAGCCTCCAGACTTCCATAGTGCCCCCAACCTCCAACTGTGTCCCACAGCCCCCTTCAGAAACCTCATCCCTTACAAGGCCACCAAGTCTACTGCAGAGTCCTCTGACCCATTCCACATCCCCCATCCCCCTATAGTGACATCCAGCCCCATCCAGAGTGACATCCAGCTCCATCCAGCCAGCTACAGATCCCTTAACCTCCCACAGTGTTTCCCAGCTCATATAGTGCCCCCCAACCTTTCACAGTGACTCACAGTGCCCCCAGGCCACCTGGAAGCTCTAAGCACCCACAGTGCCCCACCCCCATTCTTCCACAGTGCCCCCCCCCCAGCTTGCTGTAGAGCCTCAAGACCTCCATAGTGCCCCCAACTTACAACAGTGTCCCACAGCCCCTTTCAGAAATCTCACCCCCTTACAAGGCCACCGAGTCTACTGCAGGGTCCCCTAACGTAACCTATTCCACATCCCCATCCCCCTATAATGACATCGAGCCCCATCCAGAATCTTCCAGCATTTCAATTTGTATTTTCATTCTTTTATTGAGTGAGCATAAATGTATTTTTTACTGTTGGGGCATAGAAGGTTTTGAAAGAACTTACCAGGACCTGGTCTTGAGAACCACTGATTTACTGGATTTGATTAAAGAGTATCAAAACATTTTTTCCTTTACTATGGAGTAGCAGCATATCAACCTAGGACAAAAAGTATGTTAGGACTATAGAACACCTCCCTCTTTATAACATAAGGAAGGTGTTCGGTGGTTCACAGAGGTGAACTAGGCAGAGCTGATAACATTTTTTTATAACACTGCAGAGTGCGCAGGTCAGAACTGGATTTTTCAAAAGGTATTTCTTGCACTTATTGACCCGATATTACGTTGTACAAAACCCATTCAGTGTTAGCTTTAAAAGACCAAAATGGAGCAAATAAGGGCAGCTCTTTGTTAGAATTTACATACTTTTTTTTTATTTGTCCAGTGCAGAAATATAATAGTATAATGAAATCACAAAAGTAATAACCCTTTTATATTTTGTATTTCCAAATAGGGACCCCCTGGTGCTGCTGGTCCCTCTGGTGTTCTGGGTGCTCGTGGTATTCTTGGTCTTCCTGGAACAAGAGGAGAACGTGGTCTTCCTGGTGGACCTGGTTCAAACGTAAGAACATTGATTAACCATATTTACATTTTAAAACCCACAGCAAACATTTCATAAATGTCCTTTATATGACATTAGTGGACCAGGAAGTGACCACACTTGAGAGTACTGAGCAAGACGTTTAAATGATTTTGCCATATACAGTAAAAGTTAGTGTAAAAAAGGAACGCTTGGTCAAGCCATGCTTCTGGATCTTGAAGTTATTCAATGACCACTTTCACTTCATTGTTCAGCCAGATCGTTCTTTCGGCTTGGTATTGTAGTCAATATAAATGGGGTCATTTTCATTTCTGAGTATGGCAGTTTTCACAATTTTTTGGCAGGCTGAGCAGGTTGAGACTAAAAGTAAGTTTATCTTGCAGACACTGGGCCTGTGTATGGGAGTTTTATGCACACTGGCAAGTGTCTTGCATGTGCTTTGTGTTTGCATTGGATCTCATTTGCCCCAAGGCTCTTTAGAGATCATTATTGAAATGTTACAGCCATTATTGAAAAGTAGACCAAACTTAGCTAGTGTGTACTACACAGGGGTTCACAATAGTGACCTCATGCTAATGAATCCAACAGCAACTACAATGCAAATACAGCACAGTTGTGCATATCCTATAGCCAAACTTTTTTTTTTTTTTAAGTTTTGGATAAAATAAGACCCTTCTCAAATTTTGATGCTGTCTGGGGAATTTTAACATTTTTGATTCATCCTGGAAACCATTGTTAACGGGACACAAAGTGATGTACGATCCAAAATGTCACGGTCATCACCAAAGCAGGTGTTGAAGAGGTATCTTCCAATGTAGACACCATAATAACAGCTCACCTTGGAGGGATTCCTTTTACCTACTGTTGTGTCTCTAGAAAATGAAATGTAGGAATTTTTCCCAATGGGACAAAGGCAGCAATAAATGAATTCATTAATTAATTAATGAAAAGAATTATGGGGGTTTATTAATTCCCTATCAACAAGACAGAAGATTTAAAAAATTCTACCTGTGATAATAGGATAGAGGTTAAGGAACAAACATCAACTAGCATAATAAAACAACAAATATCAGTTCCTGTTGTTTATAAGTATGATTCTTTTCGAATAGTAATTTCCATTGTGAGCATCACAATGAACCTTTTTGGTCTACATTTGCCTTTATTGCTTCCTTCACAAATCCCAATAGGAAGACCATTCCTTCATTCAGGATAGTGCATGGAGCCATGCAGATAATTATTTTATTCCCCAGAGTCAGCTGTACATCCAAAGCTACTGGTTCACCACAAAGATACAGTCTAATATTTTAAAGAAATGTATTCCAAACTGCATATAGCTGTTTCAGAATTATTGAAAACCAAGGCTTCTTTGGAGTAGGGCTTGGGGAACAAGAGAAAATATATCTAGATAGCTTATGGTGGGATGAAAGGAACCAGTCAACTTAGGTTAACCATTGACAATTGCCATATGTGCTTTGTAATCTTTTTGAAAATAGGCATTACCCAGATTCATCTTTACTTATTACCTGAAAGAAATCAACACTTTAGAACAACATTTTCTAGGTTACTCTGTAGACTTAGAAGTTTATAAGCTTGAGTCAGACTGTTGAGAAGGTTAAGTCTCCTGTATAATAGACAAAGTTTGCTTTTATCCTCTTTAGGGTGAGCCTGGTCCCTCCGGTCTTGCTGGTTCTTCTGGTCCTCGTGGTCCCCCTGGCTCTGTTGGTTCTCCTGGTCCCGTTGGTCATTCCGGAGAGGCTGGTCGTGATGTAAGTAGTAAACTAAAATCAAGAGGTTTAAAATACCTATAAAGGTCTAGTCTGGTAATATAATATTATGTAAAAACAGAAGAAGAACAGAGGTGAGAGACAATACTAGATAAACATTTCTGGATCAATAATCTTCTCAGCCAATGTCTTCTGTTTCCTGGCATGTAAAAGTTGTCCATTTTACAACTAAATTGGATAAACCATGAATTCTTAGGTCACCGTTTTGTGTAGGTATTATTTTTGATTGATTATTCTTTACAATGTATACAAGTCTGTTAAAGAAAAAAGGAACTAAAGTTCTCCTTTGGAAGTCCTGGATCGTAGTCCTTATTCTGGACAGAACTTCTTCAGATGCTTACACTATTCATATGTTCTCTTCTCAGTGCTTTTAGGTATATATTTTGCCAGCTTAGGTAAAATTTCATTATTTTTAGATGCCCTATTTACTTTACCCAAGATTCCTTTGTTCTCCATTACTTCTATACCACCTGCAATGTCTCAAAGGCAACAGCCCACCCATATAATTGGTGGATTAAGGGGGAATGAGGTGAACTGCTTTGGCTACCTGGTTTACTACACAAGCATTAGTAGTGTAGTTTGAACCCCATGGACATTAACAGGGCCTTAGGAACCTGCCTACATTGACTTTCGGATGTTTAGGCACTGGTTTCCACTCACTGATGATTCCTTCAAATTACTACCCAAACATTTGCACTGAAAGTTAGGCTCCTTGAACTTCAAAAACATGTAAGGGCTACTTGAACTGCCCTGCCCACCTTGTATGCTGGTCTTCAGGATTACTGCACTTTAAAATATTTATGCAAAAAAAAACAACAAAAATCGTAAAATATTATTTTTATTTTCAGTTTTATTGGGTAGATAGGAAAGTGTGTTACACAAACTACAAAATGCTCACATTTAACTAAATTCTTCTCTAGATATTTAATCCAAAGGGCATACAATTACAAACTTGCATTCATGAAAGTAAAAAAGATAAAGTATATCCTAATAACTAACTACATCCAGGTGCTTTTGTGGTCACTATCACACTGATTTTCTATTAACATGATGCTTGTTTCATTAAAATTAACATATTTTATTTTTTTCTTACTTTTTAGGGCCACCCAGGTAACGATGGTCCTCCTGGTCGCGACGGTCTTCCAGGCGCTAAGGTAAGTTTGACACACCAAATATAACATGATGTGTCAAGAGCTTAAAACAAAAATTGTCTATATTGACAATAGCATTTAATAATCCTGTTCCATTGTGTCATATGCTCGACTGAGAGGGAACGGAAGGAAGAAAATATTTGGTTGATACAACAGCCATTACTTCCTTAAATTTCAGATAAAGTCTTGGGTAGCTGCCTTGGGTAGCTGGGCTTGATCAAAAATGTAAACCCATAATAATGTCTCCTGATAACTATCAAGGCAGCCAGAAACCTGCCAGATTAAATAGCCTTTCAGTACTATGGAGATGTCCCATTCACTCTACCCAAGATCCCTTTCTGCTCCACTACCACGTTCCGTAGCATCTGCAATTTTTTTGAAGGCAACTAATGACCTGTAGAATTGATGGTCATGTATCGGACAATTCTTGAGACAACTACCATTTCTGCCAGTTCAATTTCTAAATAAGTTTTATGACCCAAGAGGAGTTTGAATGCTCTCTGTGGCTCAAGTTAAACATCTAAATACCATTATTCTTCAGCTATTCTTCTTACTGCAACATTAACATTCAATGTTCACTTTTAGGGAGAGCGTGGTTACCCTGGCAACACTGGACCCTCTGGTCTTGCTGGAGCTCCCGGCCCAGCCGGTTCTGCTGGACCTGCTGGTAAATCTGGAAACCGTGGTGAAGGTGTAAGTTGACTGCATTTATAAATTTACAATTTGTTTATCATGTTTAGTGGTATTACCATTGCTTTTTCTGTATCAGAACAATAACTGTAATTCTTGTACATCATATAGATAAAACCAAAACAGGCAGATTATTTTCACATCTCAATGTCTTGGAAAGAGTAGATACATATACAGTATATAAATGTACTGACCTTACAGTATATAGGAAATCGGCAAACTCCAGTTTTAAATTTTATACATTGCACCAACATTTCCTTAGTGACAATGCAAATATGCAATAACCAGAAGCACACATGCGTTATAGCATGTCACAACATGTGAATGCCTTGTGGTTGAAGTAGTGTGATATAGGTTTTGAGTATTAGTGAGACATTTGTTTACAGGCAATCTATATTAGAGGCGGTGTTCTTAATCATTCATTATGCCATCTATGATGTAGTAGACCACATGACCAGGACATTTTTGCTTAAAGGATCAAATGGGTATTCACCCTAGGCCTACCACTGCTCAAAGTCTACTCTTAAATTAATTATAGGGGTGTTAGATTGGAAAACAGCAACAGATAACAAATAGGTGGTAATCATTGATCAGCCAATAGTTTGTGACTTGTTTACTCTATATATCAGATAGCCATTTTATTCATGTTTTTCTCTATTTAGGGTCCATCTGGTCCTGCTGGTATCACTGGCCCATCTGGTCCAAGAGGTCCTGCTGTAAGTATCTAATTTACTGTATATTGACATTCAAAATCTTGGAAGCTCGTTTCCTGTTTCACTCTACCTTTTGAACCTTTCATTGAGGTTGCATTATGGGTGGTCATTCTGGATGATCTTGCCACAAGATTATTTAGCCTACCAAATTTCAACCATAACTAAAATCAGGATGGCGTTGGGAGATCCTTTAAAAACAACACAGGAGAATTAGTGTATGGAACTCACAGCATATATAATAGGGAATGTTACTGTAAACTATAGGCTGAGAACATATACAGATAATGGAGGGAAAAAGGATTGGTGTTTGTGGTTGTTGTAAACTAGGTGTCTCCAAACTTTCTAAACAAAGAGCCAGTTTACTGTCCTTCAGACTTAAGAGGGGCCGGACTGTGGCCAGTGTCCCGAAGTCAGTGGGAATAAACATTGCCCCATCTTTCGTGTGAGAGGAATAGCGCCCCATTGTTGGTGTCATTGGGAGGAATTGTGCCCCATCATTGGTGTCATTGGGCCCCATTGTTGGTGTCATTGGGAGGAATAGTGCCCCATCATTGGTGTCAATGGGTTGGTATCAGTGCATAAAAATAATGCCCCAAGGGCCAGATAAAAGCAAACAAAGGGCTGCAGCTTGGAGACCACTGTTGTAGACTAAACCATAAACCTTTGATGTTTACAATAGAACACATGTTTAGAATGGTTTTAATAAATAAACCAAATAGGTATTTGTCCTAAGGAACCTTACAAAATGCTAGCAGGTAATGGATATCAATTTGGTGGGCAGTACAGGAGTCTATATAAAATTGACTTCTTGTTTAATGGAGAAGGGTGTCATCTTTCAGTTTATTAAGGTTAATATAACAAATGTTTTGGGTGGAACGAAGAAGCTGATTCAATATACTGGTAAAACTTTACGCATCCACTACCAATTATTAATCTATTTCAGAACTATCATATGCCTCCTTAAAATCATCCAGTTGATACCCACTTGTATGACCTTTGCCCTGAGTCCATGTGTATTTAAAATTCTTTAAATCTAACCACCTTTTACTTGTAGGGTCCACAAGGTGTTCGTGGTGACAAGGGTGAAGCTGGAGAGAGAGGAGCCAGAGGTCTGGATGGTCGCAAAGGACACAATGGTCTGTCAGGTCTTCCCGGTCCTTCTGTAAGTAAAAAGAATAAAGTCTTTATAAATTTTTATACATGTAAGTAAAAACATACAAAACAAAAAAAAAAAAACCCTGAGAGCAAAGCAATTCCAAACATTAATAGGTATTATTTATAAAGTCACAAAGAAGATTTCAAAATGAACCAGATTATCATCCAACACTATACGTAGGGAAATAAATACTTCAATAATGTTTTGCATATAGGACCGGTAAAACAGGCCTCTATATCAGCCTTAGTTCCCACTAGAGTCGAATAAAGGTTGTTTTTTTTTTTTAATGTAGATGTGTGGAGTATGTTAAACTTTACCTACATCTTCATTTAATTACTTAATTTTATTCCACAATATTTCCATTTTTAAAAGATGGACTACAAATCTAATGGATCCAGCCATATGGCCTACCACTTCCTGTCTTTTCTATGGTTCCTTATCACTTACAGTATATAGGTTTAATTTAAAGAACAGAATTAGGTAAGAGCACATATCATTTGCTGCTCATAAAATCTTTTGAAAATTGAAGATTCAGTAGAACAACATATTGTGTGTAACACATGAATCTCTAAGACGTTTTACAACTAGACAGTGCTTCATCAGAGTCTACTCTTGGTGCAAATAAGTTCCAAAGGGTGACCACTGGCCCTGAATATATAAACTCTTCTATTTTCAATGTATTATAGAGAACTTTATTTATCAGTGTTCCTCTAGTACAGTGTTCCTTAATTATAGTAAAATTTTCCTTCCAGTTACAGAAAGGCAAATTTAGGCAAATCCAAAGGGATAGTTCTGGATTGGCAAGGAAAATGGAACTCCCAGACCATATAGAGAAGACATTTCAATTCTAAACAAACAATGCCCACAACACCAAATTATTATTTGTCTAATTCAGAGAGGTTAAATGGCTTTAAAATAATTTACCTCATATTATATTATTATATGACAGGTTCAGGGACCATATCCGGACAGAAATATGGTTGCTGCCTTTGCTTTTGAAGGCGCACTTTCTATTTCTGGTTACTTTAGTTTTAGCCACAACCAGTGGTTCTATCATAATACAAAAAATGTAACATTCCAGAATTTAATTTATTTACCACTTTTAACAGTGCTTTTTTTAAAACATAAATATTATTTTCATGAACTGTAATGTATATTGCAATGTAAAGTTTATCAAATGCCATTCGGCCATTTTTAAAGCCCACCTCCAGCCAAAAATCTTTCCTTTAGGTTTGGATAGAGTTGGGAAGACAAACTTTGGTTATTTTTTCTGTCTGTGACCCCCATTGGGGAGATTTTCCCTCACTTCCTGTCCCTGAGCCATCCAGGCAAGGAATTGAGAGAATGCTAGTCACCAGAAAAGGAAAGATCAGACAGCATTAAAACATTAAGTTCTAACTTTTTTTTGTCTAAATACTTATTGAATAAATGTCCTATCACTTCCTGCCCTGCCAAAAAGTCATGGTAAATCTCCCCAATAGGGAAAAAGATGACAATAAAAACCCGACTAAGGCTCTAGCCCTTCCCTCTCTATTTTAACAAAAAACAGTTTTCGCTTTAAGTTATATTGGTTTTTTTTTGGATATTCTATCTCACAAAACTAGAAATTCATTTTATTACAGCTAAGTAAAATTTTAGTAATAGATTTTCTCTTTTTCCTTCAGGGTACTCCTGGTGAGACTGGTCCCTCTGGTTCTGTTGGTCCCGTTGGCCCAAGGGTATGTAATGATCAACCAACAATGTCCAATCAGAGGCACATATTTTAGGTATTATATTTCTTTATATTATTAATGACACAATATTCTTTGTTTTTATTACAGGGTCCCTCTGGTCCCTCTGGTCCTCCTGGCAAAGAGGGTCGTTCTGGACATCCTGGTGCCATGGGTCCCGTTGGTCCACGTGGTCCTGCTGGTTTCACTGGTCCTGCTGTAAGTAATTTTTTTAATTTAAAAAGAAGAAAATCAAATGTGTCTTTCTTCAGGAAACTTTTGATGTACTATTCAATATAAACCTGAACTCAAGGCAAACAGAACTCCATGCAATCAGCATCTTCCTTGATATTACAATTGAATGCAGCACACCTACCTTTCCCTCTCCCAGTCTAAATAATGCTGTATATGAGATTGCAAAAGGCTGATTCCAAGTCAAATTGAGGTTCTTAAGTTTAAAAAATAAATGCAACACTATAACATGAATACAGAGCTGCATTCATTTTTGAATTTTATATCTGCCTGTGATTGAGCTTTAAAGTCATAGTGGAAAACTGTAATTGTACAAGCGCTGGTGAACAATTATCAGGGATTCTTAGATCAAAATTTTGTTCTCACATTTAAACATTTTTTAAAAAATTTGCAATAACTGGGTAGTAACGAGAGTTATGAAATAATGCTTATAGTTGAGTCAATAGCCTGTCTCTTTAGCGTGTTGTTTTATGGTGCAAACAATTTTTAGGATGCTGTTAATGCTAGTATTCACACGTAATGGTACAACTGATGCCATCGTAATAATGCATAGGTTGAGCTTCAGGTGTAGGGGATAGGTTGAGTTAAAGGGGTCATTTAGGGTTACATTAATGAGCTGGCCGAGTTTGGTTGAGTTTATTGATTAGACTTAGGGGCCAATTTGGGGTTTACGCTTAGGTGAAGCTTATGGGTGACTTTTTTTTTACTTAGGTTATGATACATTTAATTTTCGAGTGGAATAAATTAGTTCTTTACAGAAATATAAATTAGATCATCATAAATTAGATGGAAACAAACAAATTAAAAATGTGCTGGTTCACAGACAGTGTAGGATCACAGAAATTGCTACAACTATTTCTCCATTTTTGTTTCTGCAATTCTAAAGAAGATGATGTTAAAGTAGAAGGGTGGCTTAATTAGATTTCATATTTTCTATTTAACAAATAAAGTGCATTATAACATTAAAACTTAACAGTATGTATTTACTATTTTTTTTGTACAATTTTAGGGTCCACCTGGTCCCCCTGGTCCTCCTGGTCATGCTGGTCCATCTGGTGGTGGATATGATGGTGGTGATGGCGGTGAATACTACAGAGCTGACCAGCCTGAACGCAAACCTAAGGATTATGAAGTTGATGCCACTTTGAAATCCCTGAACCAACAAATTGAGGTCATCCTGACCCCAGAAGGCTCCAGGAAGAACCCTGCTCGTACTTGCCGTGACTTAAGACTCAGCCACCCCGAATGGACAAGTGGTGAGTAGAAAACCTGCCCAGATTATATCTCAGCTTTTCTTAAGATGTGGATAAGGTGATAAGAGAGAAAGCTCTCATTGCAACAAATAATCATGGTAAACTTCCTTTCTAGGATTCTACTGGATTGACCCCAACCAAGGCTGCACTTCTGATGCTATCAGAGTCTTCTGCGACTTCTCCTCTGGCGAGACTTGCATCCACGCCAACCCAGATGAAATTACACAGAAGAACTGGTACATCAACACTTCCAACAAGGATAAGAAGCACCTCTGGTTCGGCGAGATTCTTAATGGAGGCACACAGGTGGGTCCAATTTCTAGCCTTTGTACAGACATAGAACCAAAGAGTGTTTCCATTGAAAGCCTTTATTTAACAGTCTGCTAGAGTTAGAGTGTAAATACATGTTGATTTGACATCTATAACATGTATGTAGAGCACAATCTGAACTCAAACTCTCCAAATTACCTTATTTTAAACAGGCTATAGAATAAGCTTCCCATATGCTATAATATTAGGTTCAGTAGCCATCTGTTAAAGTTCTGTCACAATACATCTTTTTTTGCTGAGACTTGTCCATTCTTTATTGGCTCATACTGATGTGAAGCCTTCGTATAATGTGAACTCCATTATGTATTTAAGAGAGACAGAATAGTCTCCCTGATTGAGAAAAACTGGGAGATATGCTGTATGCTTTACCATCAAAGGCCAGAGGCGCCCAGGTGAGAGAAGCAACAGCACAACTGTCCAACAAAGGTTGTGGAAAATGAAACTGCCCAGCAGGACACAATAAAACATAGAACAGAGTTGTAAAATAACCATTAATAATGTTATAAACCTCTTTTATTTGTCCAAAACACTCCAAAGCAAATATGTGACGACTATTGGTAAAATAACAGTTCTGAGTAGTTAAAGGTGTATGACTATTTCAAGCTTCAGTATTCTCTTTTAAGTATATGTTTATCCAAATATTTAAGCTAGAAAATATTCCTACTCTTTAACAGTTTGAATACCACGACGAAGGACTAACAGCCAAGGACATGGCTACTCAACTTGCCTTCATGCGCCTTTTGGCTAACCAAGCCTCTCAGAACATCACCTACCACTGCAAGAACAGCATTGCCTACATGGATGAAGAGACTGGAAACCTGAAGAAGGCCGTCATCCTGCAAGGATCCAACGATGTTGAGCTGAGGGCAGAAGGCAACACCAGATTCACATACAGTGTCCTCGAAGATGGTTGCACGGTAGGTCAAGGGAAAAAACAATATTGTTCCACAATAATCAAAGTGGAAAACCTTTGGTGGAACACTTGTTTGGTTTATTAAAGTTTCAGTCCACTAGACCACAGTGGGCTGACATGGAGAAATGTAGGCTGATGCCACTCTTCATCATTTATTCACCTGGGCTGGTCAAGATTAGCGGCCATCCTTTCCTGTGTACATTTACTAACCCCATGGGTTGGTATCAAGACAAGCCTGCACCTCATGTTCTGTGACACAGGGATATGCTTTCACCTCTACTTTGAGTGGTGCCATAAGCAACCAAACAACCCGCTGCTAGAGTCAGGTCTAGGCTTCTTATAGGCCTTGGATGCTCCAAGGGTTAGATTTTCTTCCTGTAATCCCCGGCTCTGTTCTGGTTCAACTGGAGGTTGTGGGTGTCCCTGCCTTTCTGTGCTCTAGCTCCTCCAGCTACAATCTCTGTATTATAAATTAAAAAGTCCTGCATGGAGAGTAGGAGCCCCTCATGATAGGCACAGCAGGTGAGCAGATCTGGGAACTCAAAGCAGACATCTCTGATAGGTAGAAGACATTGGGGTTTATTTACGAAAGGCAAATCCACTTTGCACTACAAGTGCACTTGGAAGTGCAGTCACTGTAGATCTGAGAGGGGCATGCAAGGAAAATAAAAACATAATTTTAGCTTGCAGATGACTGGATGATAAAATAAGCAGAGCTTCCCCTCATTTCAGATCTTCCCCTCAGATCTACAGCGACTGCACTTCCAAGTGCACTTTCAGTGCAAAGTGGATTTGCCTTGCGTAAATAACCCCCATTGTCACATGAATTAACTCTCTAGAACAGCCTTTCTCAAACTTTTCCACACAGAGGAGCCTTTGAAAAATCTTTCTGGTCTCAGGACACCCCTGCTACAAATTACTATATCTACAACTCATAATACATTAGTGTGATCTTCAGTGGGAAGAATGCTCCTTGCACATGTAGTCATTGGGAAGAACTACCCCTTATAGATAGCTAAATGGATCAATGGTATCAGCGGGAGCTTATCTGAGAGGCAAAACTTGCTCATTGCTCAAGGAACCCTTAGCAACCTTTGGAGAAACCTTAAGGTTCCATGAAACCCTGCTCTATAATTGAAAAATGTTGTGGGTTGAGGGAACTAATTCAGAGATGGAAATAGGAAAAAAGGGCAAAAAAAAAAAAAATTTGGTTGAAAACTGTCATGAATTATTAATTAGTAATTCCTTTGCCATTGAAAAAAAATGGCTCCCAGATGGAGTAAATGGCCCAAGTAAAATTAAGGACCCGTAACTAATTCGCTTTTTACCTTTTCCTTTCAGAAACATACCGGCGAATGGGGCAAAACAGTCATAGAGTACAGAACCAACAAGCCGTCACGCTTACCCATCCTAGACATTGCACCTTTGGACATTGGTGGTCACGATCAGGAAATTGGATTTGAAATTGGCCCAGTCTGTTTCAAATAACATGAACTATTACAGTCCAAAAAAACTAACTTAAGAACCATCCTCTCTTTGCCCTGTTTTATTCGCAATAACAAAAGCTGACACATTCCATGTGTTTTTCCAACTGTCGATGTGATTCCACCTTGGGCAAAAGAGAAGGAACGATAAGGGAGCATCGTGCAATGCAATTTAATACAAGTCAACACAAAGTTGGAAGTCTTCCACAAGTTTAACATCACGTTTTGGAAAGAAAATAATTGTCAGCTTTTGTAACAAAAAATGAAAAACCCAAATAAAAAAAACGTGAAAACTTGCACCATTTGTGGCCTTTTGAATATCTCTAATGGAAGAAGTTAAAAACCAACAACATCTGTAGGGTTTAAATAACTCAAAGTATCATCCGATTTCCAGCAAGTCAAAAATGGTGTTGAGTGAGCAATAAAATTGTGCAGAGGTGCTAATTAAGGTACTTGAACGTATTCAATGGTGCTAATAAAGCTTAACATCCAACTTTTTTCATATCAAGTTGTATTGTGTTAATTGTCTGGGGTTGGTGGCAATTATTTGAAAAAGACCCAATGCTGTGCCCAGAAGCCAGTAAAACACTTGGAATGGCCAATCGTTCTAAAATTCAGGTGTTTATTGTATTTCATGTTATCAGAAAACTCATCATCTTGACTGGGCTGAGGGAGGTTTTTTTTTTTTTTTAAGTGTTTGTGTTTTGTATATGTGAGATGTTTTAATAAATTGTGAAAATTTTAAATACTAGTCCAGTGCTCACATACAATTCATTTTGGATGGGTAAAGATTTTGCTTGTACTGTAGGTGTTTAGAGTCTTCTTAAGTGTATGAAATGGAAACATTTTATTTTTAGTTGTAGTTCTCGATGGAAAGATCTGCTCCTTTATTTGTCCTAGAGACAACTGTCACTGAACCAGACTATTGGTTGGAAGCTAAACAGTGGGGACCTTGAGTGGAGAGTGTAAACGAGTTTTGCTTTTTGACTGCTGGTGATTGCTGGGTTGCATTTTTAGGTTCTTTTTGGGGCTTTTCCTTGTAGCTTTGTAACACCTTTTTCTGTCACTTTTTAAACAGCTTTTTTTTCTTTGCTTCCTTACGCCTACTAATTAAGGAGAGTGGTTAATTGGTCACAGGTGCTTGAGGCCTATATAACCTTCTGTAGAACTCATTGTGAGCCTGCTCATCTTTGAGCTTGCTGGAACTTAGACCAAGTGGAACTGAACTAAGTGGTGAGTTAAAAAACCAGAGTTAGTGGAACTGGACTAAGTGGTGAGTTGAAAACAAGAGGCTGTAAGAGGGGTTAAGTACCTGTGTAGGGTGAGTGTGTACATGTGTATTCTAAGTACATGAGTGTTGTCTGAGTAGTGTGTGTGTATCGTTAGTACTTGCGTATTGTGTGTGTGCACGTTGGTCAGCGGGTGCACGTTGGTCAGCGGGTGCACGTTGGTCTGCGAGTGCACGTTGGTCAGCAAGTACCTGTGTATTGTCTTGTTGAGTACCTGTGTATTGTCTTGTTGAGTATTAGTGTCAGGAAGCTAGTTGTTAGGTAATTTGGACAGGGTATAATCCCCAATCCTCATTAAATTAATAGGTATGATGCCCGGTGGGTGTGGAGATGCGACTCGGTGTACATCTTGCGGCATGTATGCGTTCCTTGATCATCCAATCGAGGGCGAATACTGCTGTGCAAAATGTAAGCACATTGTTTCCCTGGAAGCCCAGGTTCTGAATCTGAGGAAGCAACTGTCAGCACTGAGAAGTCCTTCTATACTAAAGGAGAGCCAGAAACAAACACGGCAGGTTCCGGCAGGGGCCAGCACAAAGGTGGGTGGAGACAAAGAGGAGCAGGCACTAGGAAAGAGTAGATGGGTGACAGTCAGGAAGGGTAGAGAGGGAAGTGCCAAGGAGGCCGATCCAGGGCTGGAGCATCCCAATAAGTAAGCTCCATTGAGTGACATTGGTGAAACCAGTCAGGGATCAGCACTGCTGGAGATGAGGGACTCTCCTAGCTGCCGGGAGAAGAACTCCTCCAGTGAGAGTGGGGGAAGTGAAGGGAAAGGAAAGACAGATTCTGGTGGTAGGGGACTCAATTCTTAGAAGGACAGAGAGGGCAATCTGTAACAAAGACCTGAAGCGCCAAACTGTATGTTGTCTACCGGCGCTCAGGTTTGGCACATCACGGATCTGGTGGACAGATTACTGGGAGGGGCTGGGGAAGACAGATCAGCTGGGAATAAAGATGGCCAAAAAGTTAGAGGGGTTTTTAAACTAGGCAATGGGGAGGAGGGCCCAGAGGTAGAGATAGTCAGCGCAGAACATATTCCAGAGGGTAGTATTGGGGGCATTAGTGGTAGGTTAGTGATAGGTTGACTAAAGTACATAAACCCAAGGTAATTATAGTAACAAGTCCTAGTTGCAATCTCAGAACACCCAATAAGAGGATAGTATGCAAACGGTCTAAACTATGTAGCATGTTCACCAATGCCAGGAGCCTGGCAGACAAGATGGGTGAACTAGAGATATTGTTGTACAAGGAGGATTTGGATTTTGTAGGAATTTCAGAGACCTGGTTCAACAGCTCTCATGATTGTCTGTCAATCATTCAAGGGTATACCTTTTATCGCAGGGATAGAGAGGGTAAAAAAGGGGGAGGGGTATGCCTATATATCAAGAATAATGCACAAGTGAATGTGAGAGATGACATCACTAAGGGAGCTAGGGAGGAGGTGGAATCCTTATGGGTGGAGCTCCAAAGGGATGAAGCTAAGGGGAAAATATTACTGGGAGTATGCTATAGGCCCCCTAACCTGAGGGAGGAGGGGGAAACGGATCTCCTATCACAATTTGGATTAGCAGCAAGGATGGGAAGTGTTATCATAATGGGGGATTTTAATTATCCAGACGTAGACTGGGCGGAGGGAACCGCACATTCATCTAAGGCTCGCCAGTTCCTAAATGTCTTGCAAGACAATTTCCTGGTTCAGATGGTAGACCCACCAACTAGAAATAACGCGTTACTGGATCTACTGATTACCATCAATACAGACCTGATCACAGATGTGGAAATACAGGGCAATTTAGGAAACAGTGATCGCAGGTCAATTGGCTTCACTATAAATCACACAAATAGGAAACATAAGGGGAATACAAAAACACAGAATTTCAAAAGAGCCAACTTCCCTAAACTACGAACCTTGTTAGAAGGCATGAATTGGGATAAAATCTTAGGAACAAAGAACACAGAGGAGAGATGGGTTTGCTTTAAGAGCATATTAACCACTTGCCTACCAGGCACTAACACCCCCTTCCTGTCCAAGCCATTTTTCAGCTTTCAGCGCTGTCGCACTTTGAATGACAATTGCGTGGTCATGCTACACTGTACCCAAACAAATTTTTTATCATTTTCTTCACACAAATAGAGTTTTCTTTTGGTGGTATTTAATCACTGCTGGGTTTTTAATTTTTTACAAAAAAAAAGACCAAAAAGTTTGGAAAAAAAAGGTTTTTACTTTTTTCTGTTAGTAAATTTTGTAACGAAGTAATTTTTTGTCTTCACTGATGTGCGCTGATGAGGCGGCACCGGTGGGCACTGATAGGCTGAACTGGTGGGCATTGATGAGGTGGCACTTATGGGCACTGATGAGGCGGCACTTATGGGCACTGATGAGGTGGCACTGATGAGGAGGCACTCATATGCTGCACTTATGGGCACTGATAGGTGGCACTGATAGGTGGCACTGGTGGGCACTATTAGGCGGCAGTGGCGGGCACTGATAGGCAGCACTGGTGGGCACGGATAGGCGGCATGGATAGGTGATACAGATGGGCACTGATGGGTGGCACTGATGGGCGACACTGATGGGCATTGATGGACAGCAGTGATGGGCAGCACTGATTGCCAGAACTGACTGGCATGGCTAATGGGCACTGATTTGTGGCACTTGTGGGCACTGATTGCTGCCACTGGTGGGCACTGTATCGTTACACTTTATTTTTTTATTGTAATCAGGGCACTGATGATCAGTGCCCTGATTACATCCTTAGATGTCCCTCTGTGAGGAGATGCCGCTGATCGGCTCTCCTCTCCTCACACTCGGCATCTCTGTTTACATGTGACCAACTGTGATTGGACACAGCCGATCACATGGTTAAAGAGCCACGCATGTGGCTTTTTACACAGATCGGGGGTTGCGCCATGTCCTAGCAACACGGTGCTGCAGCATTCGCCGCGCTGCGTGCCCCACTCATATGACGGTGTCCACGAAACAGAGCCGCCCCGCATATCATTCGGCAACCAAAAGTCCTGGATGGCTTAACTCCAATATAAAAATGCATATAAAAGCAAAGGAGAAGGCCCTCAAAAAATACAAGGTTAAGGGATCATCATCAGCATTCAGACTATACAAAGAATGCAACAAGAAATGTAAGGGTGCAATAGGGGCGGCTAAGATAGAACATGAAAGACACATAGCTGATGAGAGCAAAAAAAATCCCAAGAAATTCTTTAAGTATGTAAAAAGTAAAAAAGGGAGGATAGACCATATTGGCCCCATAATGAATGAGGAAGGACATCTGGTTACAAAGGATGGGGAGATGGCGAAAGTATTGAATTTATTCTTCTCCTCCGGGGGGCTTCAGTAACCGAGGGTACTTAGGGAACTCAGTCAAGTAATTGCCAGACCATTGTTCCTAATTTTTACTGACAGTCTACTGACTGGAAAGGTACCAGGTAATTGGAGAAAAGCCAAAGTAGCACCAATATTTAAAAAGGGCCCAAAATACATCCCTGGGAATTACAGACCAGTTAGCCTAACATCAATAGTATACAAGCTCTTGGAGTGGATGATAAGGGACTATATACAAAAGTGTTTCTCAACCTCTTTACCTTGGAGGAACCCCTGGCAACAAGTTTGAGATCTCGAGGAACCCCTGAAATAATGTTCATATCTACAGCTCATGGAACATTGGTATGATCAGCGAGCTGTTGATAACAAAAATTATTTGTAGAAATAGCATTGAATAAATATTAAAACGTACCTAATTAATGTGAAACTTGTGCTTTCTTTTCCTGCAAAGCTGATCCATTCAGGAGACATTACATGGGGCAGAGTACATGACAGGGGACATTACATGGGACAGGGCACATTACATGGGACAGAGTACATTACAGGGCACATTACATGGGACAGAGTACATTACAGGGCACATTACATGGGGCAGAGCACATTACATGGGACATGGGACATTACATGGAGCAGGACACATTACATGGGACAGTGGAAATTACATGGGGCAGAGCACATTAAGTGGGACAGGGCATATGACAGGGGACATTACAAGGCACATTACATGGGGCAGGGGACATTACATGGGACAGGGGACATTACATGGGGCAGGACACATTACATCGGGCAGGGCACATGACATGGGACAGGGGACATTACATGGAGCAGAGGATATTACATGGGACAGGGCACATGACATGGGGCAGAGCACATTACATGGGACAGGGCACATGGCATGGGGCAGAGCCAATTACATGGGACAGGGAACATGACATGGGGCAGAGCACATTACATGGGACAGGGCATATGGCATGGGGCAGAGCACATTACATGGGACAGGCCACATTACATGGGGTGGGGGACATGACAGGGGACATTACATGGGACAGACTGTTGGGCACATTGTGTGTGTGTGTGTGTGTGGGGGGGGGGGCAACACAGCTGGGCACAGTACCGGCTTTCTTCTTCTAGCTTCAGAACTCATTTCATATCTCCTCCAGTGGTGCACTGTTCCCCCTCAGCCCCCCCTCCTCCTATCCTGTCCAGGAGGGGCCTGCAGGGAACAGCACGCTACAGCCAATAGGATGCCAGACGCTACCCTGCCTATCTTTGCCTGTGTCTGTGACAGGGGACATTACATGGGGCAGGGGACATGACAAGGCACATTACATGGGGCAGGGGACATTACATGGGAAAGGGGACAAGGGACATTACATGGAGCAGAGGACATTACATGGGACAGGGCACATGACATGGGGCAGAGCACTATAAAAAGGGACATGGCAAATGACATGGGGCAGAGCAAATTACATGGGACATAACACATGGCAAGGGGGAAGACCACATTACATGGGACAGGGCACATTACATGGGACAGGGCACATGGCATGGGGCAGGGGACATGACAAGGCACATTACATGGTGCAGGGGACATTACATGGGGCAGGGCACATGACAGGGAACATTACATGGGACAGAGCACATTACATGGGACAGGGCACATGACATGGGACAGGGCACATGACATGGGGCAGAGCACATGACATGGGGCAGAGCACATGACATGGGGCAGAGCACAACATGGGGCAGAGCACATGACATGGGGCAGAGCACATGACATGGGGCAGAGCACATTACATGGGACAGGGCACATGGCACATAGCATGGGACAGGGCACATGGCACATGGCATGGGACAGGGCACATGGCATGGGGTGGGGGGACATGACAGGGGACATTACATGGGACAGGGCACATGACATGGGGCAGAGCACATGACATGGGGCAGAGCACATGACATGGGACAGGGCACATGGCATGGGACAGGGCACATGGCATGGGACAGGGCACATGGGGTGGGGGGACATGACAGGGGACATTACATGGGACAGGCCACATTACATGGGGTGGGGGACATGACAGGGGACATTACATGGGACAGACTGTTGGGCACATTGTGTGTGTGTGTGTGTGTGGGGGGGGGGGCAACACAGCTGGGCACAGTACCGGCTTTCTTCTTCTAGCTTCAGAACTCATTTCATATCTCCTCCAGTGGTGCACTGTTCCCCCTCAGCCCCCCCTCCTCCTATCCTGTCCAGGAGGGGCCTGCAGGGAACAGCACGCTACAGCCAATAGGATGCCAGACGCTACCCTGCCTATCTTTGCCTGTGTCTGTGACAGGGGACATTACATGGGGCAGGGGACATGACAAGGCACATTACATGGGGCAGGGGACATTACATGGGAAAGGGGACAAGGGACATTACATGGAGCAGAGGACATTACATGGGACAGGGCACATGACATGGGGCAGAGCACTATAAAAAGGGACATGGCAAATGACATGGGGCAGAGCAAATTACATGGGACATAACACATGGCAAGGGGGAAGACCACATTACATGGGACAGGGCACATTACATGGGACAGGGCACATGGCATGGGGCAGGGGACATGACAAGGCACATTACATGGTGCAGGGGACATTACATGGGGCAGGGCACATGACAGGGAACATTACATGGGACAGAGCACATTACATGGGACAGGGCACATGACATGGGACAGGGCACATGACATGGGGCAGAGCACATGACATGGGGCAGAGCACATGACATGGGGCAGAGCACAACATGGGGCAGAGCACATGACATGGGGCAGAGCACATGACATGGGGCAGAGCACATTACATGGGACAGGGCACATGGCACATAGCATGGGACAGGGCACATGGCACATGGCATGGGACAGGGCACATGGCATGGGGTGGGGGGACATGACAGGGGACATTACATGGGACAGGGCACATGACATGGGGCAGAGCACATGACATGGGGCAGAGCACATGACATGGGACAGGGCACATGGCATGGGACAGGGCACATGGCATGGGACAGGGCACATGGGGTGGGGGGACATGACAGGGGACATTACATGGGACAGGGCACATGACATGGGGCAGAGCACATGGCATGGGACAGGGCACATGGCATGGGGTGGGGGGACATGACAGGGGACATTACATGGGACAGGGCACATGACATGGGGCAGAGCACATGGCATGGTGTGGGGGACATGACATGGGACAGACTGTTGGGCACATTGGGGGGGGGGGGGGGCGCGACACAGCTGGGCACAGTACCGGCTTTCTTCTTCTGGCTTCAGAACTCATTTCAGATCTCCTCCAGTGGCGCACTGTTCCCCCTCGGCCCCTCCTCCTCCTATCCTTTCCCCCCCTATATGATGTCACGTACTCGGGGAAGGGAGGAGGGGCCTGCAGGGAACATCGCGCTACAGCCAAAAGGATGCCAGCCGCTTCCCTGCCTATCTCTGCCTGTGTCTGTGACAGGGGACATTACGTGGGGCAGGGGACATGACAAGGCACATTACATGGGGCATGGGACATTACATGGGACAGGGGACATTACATGGGACAAGGCACATGACATGGGGCAGAGCACTATAAAAAGGGACATGGCACATGACATGGTGCAGAGCAAATTACATAGGACATAACACATGGCAAGGGGGAAGACCACATTACATGGGACAGGGCACATGACATAGCACGTTACATGGGACAGGGCATGGGGCAGAGCACATTACATGGGACAGGGCACATGACATGGGGCAGAGCACATTACATGGGACAGGGCACATGGCATGGGACAGAGCCCATTACATGGGACAGGGCACATGGCACGGGACAGGGCACATGGCATGGGGCAGAGTACATTACATCATGGGACAGGCCACATTATATGGTGTGGGGGACATGACAGGGGACATTACATGGGACAGACTGTTGGGCACATTGTGGGGGGGGGGGGACACAGCTGGGCACAGTACCGGCTTTCTTCTTTTGGCTTCAGAACTCATTTCATATGTCCTCCAGTAGTGCACTGTTCCCCCTCGGCCCCTCCTCCTCCTATCCTGTCCACCCCAGATGATGTCACGTACTCAGGAAGGACAAGAGGGGAGGGGGGGCATGCAGGGAACAGCGCGCTAGAGCGCGCTACCTATCCCTGCCTGTGTCTGTGCGATCCTCCTGTCAGCTGCCTGTGACTGACAGTCAGATCACCATGGAACCCCTGATATACAAGATTTTAGTAATGAGAATGGTATCATTAGCAGTAATCAGCATGGATTCATGAAGAATCGTTCTTGCCAAACCAATCTATTAACCTTCTATGAGGAGGTGAGCTGCCATCTAGACAAAGGAAGGCCCGTAGACGTGGTGTATCTGGATTTTGCAAAGCATTTGACACAGTTCCTCATAAACGTTTACTGTACATAATAAGGTCCGTTGGCATGGACCATAGGGTGAGTACTCAGAATGGTCAGGGGTGGGTAGTGGGGTCCCCCAGGGTTCTGTGCTGGGACCAATCCTGTTTAAGTTGTTCATAAACGATCTCTGTTAAACAGTTCAATCTCTGTATTTGCAGACGATACTAAGCTAAGCAGGGCAATAACTTCTCCACAGGATATGGAAACCTTGCAATTGGGGGGGATTTGTACTATCTTGACATTTTAAGGGCCTCAATGAATGATTGATCAATTTTCAGATATATACTGTATACCATAGTTTGTGAACGCTATAACTTTCCTACTGACTAAATAATATACACTAATTGGAATGGTTCTTTCTTTAACCAAAGATATGTAGCAGAATATATTTTGGCCTAAATTTATAACGAAATTTGATTTTATTGGATATGTTTTATGACAGAAAGTACAAAATATTGTTTTTGCAAAAAACCCAGTGGTGATCAAATACCACCAAAAGAAAAATGATAAAAACGTAATTTGCATATAGCATAGCATGACAGTACAATTGCCAATTAAGGTAGCGCAGTGCTGAATAGCAAAAAATGGTCATGCGGGGGTAAAACCTCAGTGGTTAACATTTTAACATTTTAAAATGTTTGTTTACATTTATTTAAGAGTGTATGTTCTCTGGGGTGCACACTCTAATGTAATAGGGTACACTTATAGATTGAACAAAATTTGGCTGGTCCCTGCTGAACCAGACAAATTTCGATCCATCTATGGCCAGCTTAAAGAGAAAGTAAACCCTGATGGGTGTTACTTCCTCTTTGTTTCCCTGCAAAGGTAAAGCATATTGGGCTACTATACATTGCATAGAAGCCCATTATGTGACATTTTCCTGCAGGAGAAGCCCGCGATGTCCCCATCTTCCTCGCCAGTAGCGAACGTCCATTCTTCATCCGTCTTCCTTCCGGGGCCGGGAACTCCGGCTCTGTGACTGGCCAGAGTCACGTGACGTCACTCCCATGCATGCATGCGGGAGCCACCTTTAACGGCATGACCTGAGCTAGAAACAGCACAGCGTGCCCTTTCTAACTCCGGCGCATGCGCAGAAGAAATCGCCCTACGGTGATTTTCAAATATCTCCTAGACCGTGCAGGTCTGGGAGATATTTCAAGCACCTACAGGTAAGCCTTAATCTAGGCTTACCTGTAGGTTAAAGTGGTTGTAAAGGGTTTACAGTCACTTTAAGTCTTCCAGTGAGGGCATTGGTACCAGCAACAACTCTATAGGAGAAGAATTTGCCTCACTACCTGCTGCGTCTCTGAGACAGGAAGTGAAGAAAAATCTCCCCATAGGACACCTGTCAGAAAATAACCTGACAAGGTGGAAAAAAATGGGCTTTATGATACCCTCAAAATATGAAAAATGTATACAAATTATAAAATCACATATTTAATCGAAAATATCATTAAAAATGACCTCATAGAATCTTGGGGAGCAATTTGCAACACACAAAATATCACAGATTGGTAAAAAAATGTTTGCAACCCTTCCCTACCAAAACTTGAAGAAAAACATAGCTATACAAATATTTTTAAAGTGTAATTCCACTTTTTATGGGAAAAAAAACACTCTTGGAAAGCATTCTGGCAAACTATACTGCACCGATCTACAGTACCTGCTGCTGTTTGTACTGGAATCCACCTAATTCCCACTTCCTGCACCTACTTCTCCGGTGTTAAGTGGGAGGATCTTCTTGCTATAGTCACATGATCAGTCACAAGGATGTAGTGGCAGAACAGCCAATGCCAACTATTAATATTTTTTGCACTAAACTACAGAAAGGCTGTGGGAGTATTTTTTTATTTATATTTTTAACAAAAGTGGAGTTACTCTTTAAAGTGTTTGTAAAACCTTACATATACCCAGTGAAGTGACTGACCTCAGGTGATACACGGAGATGAAACAAATCCTCCTACATAAGTTGTATGTGTTTATCTGCAGCCCTCTTTTCTATATATCTGTTTAAAGTACAGAATTTACACAGCATTTCTCAGCTCCAGAAGGCAGGGACAGGGATCTGATGTCACACACTGCACAGCATATATCAGGAAGCTGAGTGTAATCTGAGACCTGAGTGGGGGGGTGGGGAATGGACACCCCCATCCAACACAGTCTCATAGGGAACATGCACAGCTGAGGCTGTCAATTACCTTCTGTATGCTGGAGGGGGTGGGGACGTTTCCCGGGATTGCTTGATGTTGGCATAGAGCCAGTAATGGGTGAACCTTGGCACCCCAGATGTTTTGGAGCTACATTTCCCATGATGCTCAACTACACTGCAGAGTGTATGAGCATCACGGGAAATGTAGTTCCAAAACATCTGGGGTGCCAAGGTTCACCATCATCGCCATAGACTGTCAGAAGTGACTCCTGCAGATAGCAGAGAGCAGAGAGAGCAGAAAGGTATTTTTGGGTTGAGGCAAGTACACACTATAGATCATTGATTCTCAATGCCTGTCCTCGGGACCCACTAACAGGCCAGGTTTGCAAGATAACTGAAATGCATCACAGTTGATATCATTTGCTGCTCATTGATTGCAATATTCTAGTCTGCATCTCCCCCAAGGTAATACTTAAATGCTGGCCTGTTAGTGGGCCCTGAGGATGGGAGTTGAGAACCACTACTATTAAGGAAAAAATTGTTATCCATACTTATCGTAATTTTCCTTTCTTGGATCCTCCCCATGTCAGCCTACTATGGGTCAGCTCCACCCCCTCCAGGACCACCTCTTTTCTAGCCCATAAAGGGCGACTGTCTGCCCACACTAATGTTCAAAAAAACCCTGCCTCGGGACGGATAAACTGGGTGGGAATCCTCCGGCTGACATGGGGAGGATCCAGGAAAGGAAAATTACAATAAGTATGGATAACAATTTTCCTTATTACTGGACCTCCCCATGTCAGCCTACTATGGGATGTACCAAGCTATATTAAGAAGGGAGGGAAGACCAAAAATAAGCCAAACCCTCAATGCAATGGTACTCAAATTTTTTAATGGGCAACAGCCACCGTAATAACTGTAGAGCCAAATGTTTCCTTAGGCGGACAAGCCATATTAAGCCTATAATGCCTAATAAAAGGTGTTGGGTGCACTCCAGCTTGCTGCTCTGCAAATTACCTCAGGGGCGACCTTCGCGTATGCCCAGGATGCTGCCATACCCCTCGTCGAATGTGCTTTGATCTCTGAAGGAGGAGGAAGACCCAGCGTTTTGTATGTAATATGCATGGTCTTGACAAACCAGGAAGACACAACTCTGGATGTTGCTGGCATTCCCTTTTTAGGCCCCATTGGGAAAACCTACAGCTGATCTTGTTTTCCAAAGCTTTTAGTCCATTTCAGGTAGGTTGAAACCGCAGAGACCAGGTCTAACCTACTCCACTCATCATCAGCTGTATCCACCAGAAAGGCTGGGAGAATGACCTCCCAGTTCATACGAAATTATGTGGCCACCTTAGGTAGAAAGCTCGGTATCGGCCTAAGGACTATCTTGTCTGGGAGCACCAAACAATATGGTTCTTTAGATGATGAGAAGGTGCACAACTCGGAGTCTTCTTCTGGCCGAGGCCACGGCTAGTAATAAACAAAAACAAAAAAACTGTTATGCCCCATACACACGGTCGGATTTTCCGACGGAAAATGTGTGATAGGACCTTGTTGTCGGAAATTCCGACCGTGTGTAGGCTCCACCACACATTTTCCATCAGATTTTCCGACACACAAAGTTTGAGAGCAGGATATAAAATTTTCCGACAACAAAATCCGTTGTCGGAAATTCCGATCGTGTGTACACAAATCCGACGGACAAAGTGCCACGCATGCTCAGAATAAATAAAGAGATGAAAGCCATTGGCCACTGCCCCGTTTATAGTCCCGACGTACGTGTTTTACGTCACCGCGTTTAGAACGATCGGATTTTCCGACAACTTTGTGTGACCGTGTGTATGCAAGACAAGTTTGAGCCAACATCCGTCGGAAAAAATCCTAGGATTTTGTTGTCGGAATGTCCGAACAAAGTCCGACCGTGTGTACGGGGCATTAGAAGAAATAATGAACAAGAGAAAGCTTGATCAAACGCAGGAACCAGCAATGTTCCCAAGACTAGTGTTAAATCCTTTTTTTGGAAAAAAAAAAAAAGATTTCAATGGAGGTCTGATTTCTATGGCTGCCCCTAAAAATCAGATCACCAATGGATGTAGAGCATATCTTGTACATGACATTGCCGACAAGGCAGGGATTTGACCCTTCAGGGAATTATAAACTAACCCTTGGAGATTACTCTGCAGAAACTCTAAAGGTCCCAACCCCTTTCCGTAGTATTCCAGATCCGGTGATAGGCTCGTCAGAACGAATGTAACCTGTAATTATGTCATTAACTTTATCCTGCTGCGGTTTGGGTGTCAGGCCCCACTCTGCAGAAGGAGATTTTGACAAGGAGGCAGAGGGATTGGTGAGCCCAACTTTATCCTCCAAGCCAGAGGGAACCACAGCTCCCTGAATTAGTAAGGTAGGACTACTATTGCTGTGACCCTTTCTTGCTGAATCTTCAGCAGGATTTTGAGAGCCAATGGAAGCGGCAGGAGCACATACACCAAGGGGAAGTTCCAAGACCTGGACAGAGCACCCTGACCCAATGCCTGTGGATGCTAGGTCCAGGAGAAGAAGCAAGGCAGTTGACAATTCTCTTCCAATGCCATAAGATCTATCGAAGGCGTCCCCCAGACCCTGACGACCTTGCGTAGGTACTTGGGGCTGAGGCCCCATTTGTTGTGTTCCCCAAAGCCTCGACTCAAGCGATTTGCTAAAACATTGCCAGGCCCTGGGAGTTAAGATGCTGTAAGAGAGCCGAGATTCTTCTCTGTGCATAGGAAGATTGATATGCCACCTGAAGGAGAGGGTGACTTCTTGTGCCCCCTTGATGAGACACATAAGCCACTGTAGTTTTGTTGTCCAAAAGAACCTTGACAGCTCGACCTCGCAACATAGGTTGGAACGCTAAGAGCGCTCCTGACAGCATCCAATCCCAGGAAATTTGAACTCTTCGCCCCACAAAGGTTCCATTGGCCTTGAACCTGCTGTCCCAGGCAGTGTGCCCCGCAGCCTGCCAGACTGGCATTGGTTGACACCACTATTGGTTCTGAGGCCTTCAACGGAACTCCGTGGGAAAGATTGCGAGCTACTGACCACCAAATCAGGGACCAGATTATCGGAATTGGCAGACGATCCCACTGAAGAAGAAAGTTGCATTGAAACTTCCTTCTGCACCTGACCCACGGGACTACTGGAAATGTGGCTAATAAAACCCCCAGATACTGCATGCATTCTTTCAGCATCATAGAAGGCCTGGCCATCACTGCTTTGTCTGAGACTGGATCTCCTGGACCTTTTTGAGGAAGAGAAACACGACCCTGATCTGTGTTGAATTGTACGCCTAAATACTCCAACATTTGGGTCAGATGCATCTGGCTCTTCCGAAAGTTGATCAACCAACCAAAACGAGCTAGTGTTTTGCAGGTGAAATTTACATGAACTAGAAGGAGCTCATTTGACGGACCCAGAAGTAGCAAGTCATCTAGATAATGGAATATTTGCACTCCCTTGACCCTGAGAGTCGCAACGACAGCAGACAGTAGCTTTAAAAATGTTCTCGGAGTCGTGCAGAGACCAAATGGGAGAGATTAAAAATGAAAATGAGAGCCTTCCACGGAAGGCCTGAGAAAGCGATGGTGAGATGCGTCTATGGAGACATGAAGATACGCATCCGCCAGATCGATGGAAACCATCCAGTTTCCTGACTTCACAACCAAAACGATGGTTTCCAATGACTCCATTTTGAATGGTGGAACCTTCATGTAAGAATTCAGGACTTTGAGGTCAAAAACTGGTCCGAAAACCCCCTGAAGCCTCTGGGACCAAAAACAGAGGGGAACATATTCTTTGACCCAATTCGTGCCTTGAAACCGGAAGGATGGCCCTTGCTGCCAACACCTCCCCTATATATCCTTCCAAACATTGCCTCCTTAACAAATCCGTAGGAAGTCCAGTTTCTATGAACAAGGTCTGAGGGGGCCTTGTTCTGAACTCTAGACGATAATGTGATCGAATGACAGCTACAATCCAGGCATCATGTAATTTGTCCACCCAAACCCTCCCTGAATTGGGCTAGTCTTGCTCCTACTTGAGAGGGTTAAGCGGAGACAGCTTCAGAAGGACTTATTTGAAGCATTAGGCTCTGTTTCCACTACTGCGAGTTGTTGTGCGACCTGACACATGCAAAGTCGCATGACAAGTCAAAACCCTTGTATTTCAATGGTCCCCGTTCTAATTGGTGCGACTTAAGTCGAAACGACTCCAAAAAAGGTTTCTGCACTACTTTGTCTGACATCTGTGCGACTTGTTCTCACATGGTTTTCACAGGTCAAATGACATCGCATCACAAATGGCGCAGAGTAAATTGCGCGACCTTGGGGACGCAGCAGTGGAAACACAGCCCCAGGAGCTTTGTTGGCCCTGGGCTTGGAAGGTTTCTGGAAGGTTGAACCAGCTCCCCTCCACTGTCTGAAAAACTGTCTTTAAGCCCTGGCCTCTCCGAATCCTTCTTTGGATCCCTTGTTAAGCCGAAAGAGCTGCTGTGTCTTTTTCTCTTCTGCGGGATTAGGCCAGATCTGCCCCCGGAAACCCGCTGAATTGCTGATTCTAAGTCTTCCCGAAGAGTAGCTTCCCGTCAAATGGAACCGAACACAGACTGTGCTGAGAAGCCTTATCGGCCAACCAATGCTTCAACCATAAGGCTCTGCGGGCTGTGACGCAACGAGCCATTATATTTGCTGTCATCTTGACCTGGTCGACAGCCACTTCAGCCACAACTCTACAGCAGTCTTAAAAACTGCAAAGGAGAAGAACTGCCACTTCCCAGACTTTCATCCAAACATCCATCCACCAGCTCCGCTACCCACACTCTAGGGCTGGATTCACACCCATGGACTCCCAGCGCATTCCGCAGAACCACATCACAGAACACCACAGTGTTCCATAGGAGACCATGATAAATGGACGGTAGTGCAAATCCGCAAAACCCAAAAAGCACCAAAAAACGCATAGGTGCGAACCCAGCCCAAGTGCTGCTGCCACAGGAGTGAGTGCTACCGCCAGTCTGCAGGCTGCTGTGGCCAAACTATACAACCTTCTTAGGTCTGCGTTTATTTTGCGATCCATAGGATCCCTAAAAGAGACAAAATCCTCCAGCGGAAGCTTAATGTGGCAGCGAATACACACAATGAAGCATCCACATTAGCCATAGTGTCCCAAGGGGTACAGCTTCGATACTCCATTATGCACATTAAGCTTCTCAGCCCCCCCCCCCCCCCCACTGATCGTCAATTACTTTTTTAATTTCAGAAATGAAATGGGAAGGAAGGTAACGATTTTTTTAAATATGGGTAGTATCTGTGCTGTTTCTTTGGAGGCGACGATTCTTCCTGCCACTTCATCGCATCCTTAACAGCCTCCACCAAGGGGGGAACCAGTGCAGAATTCAAACGTATGCGATTCTGGGTCCATCTCAGCCTCCGATGGATCCGATTCACTATCAACTTCAGAGTTAAAACGCACAGAAAACACATGATCTGAATCTGCAGATGGTGAAGATGCAGCAGGATGAGCAGGATTCCTTGAAACACTCTTTAACCCTTCCTTGACTGCATGCTTAATGTAGGATTTAACCTGGCGTGCTTTCGCAGCATTGTCCTGAGCCGTCTGATGTCTTGACCTCTCTTGGCTTGGGTCCGAGCGACTAAAGTGAGGTAAGAGCGAGGGAGATCTGGAATGCTGTGACAACAGGCGTCTATCCAGCTGAATGCGACTCTGCGATTTGTCATGTCTAGTCCCTTCTTTACTCTTTTGAGGCCAGAATGCTGATTTGAAACCTCTTTGCGGTTGTTTATCTCGCAGTGGACCCTTCTCTCTGTAAAGCACAGAGGATGTGCAAAAATAAATAAATACAATTAAAATAAACTTCTCCATCCAAATCTTCAGTGCTAAGGCAGCTAGGCAGGCAGGCAAAATTCCCCAGTCCTAGAAGGTACAGGATAATAAAAATACTCTGATGGACAAGTAACACAGCAGAAAGTGATGAGGGACCTGGAAGAAGGCTTACCAGAGCAGAGCAGAGTAGCAGATTGACCAGCTGGAGGCTGAGATCAGCCCAGAGGACAGAGGCTGCTGCAAATCACCAGTGAGCAGTCTAGTGTTTGCTAGGCAACCCAAAGAGGAAGCTACCTCTGACCTCACCTGCACAACTCTGAGCTTCCTGAAAGGAATACATGTGGAGGTGGTGAACTACAAGTCCCAGCAAGCGAAACCACTGCCTGAACACACAAAAACATGGAAGGAGAGAGTGCCAGCACCTGCCTAACTTAGGTATGATACAGTATGATACTGACTTTTGCCAGAAACAGTCTCTTATACTGTACCATACAATCCCAGCACCACGGGAACCCACCCACAGGAGATTTACAGCCTATATGGGGGGGTCTTCTGAACCAGGAGAGGCTGAACCCGACAGGATGGATGGAGAAGAAAAAAAAAATAAATAAAAAAAACTTTAAAAGGCATCCGGAACGAGAACAAAAATAGAACACTGGTGTGGACAGACAGCCGCCCTTTTATGGGGTAGAAAAGAGGTGGTCCTGGAGGGGCCAGAGGGGGCGGAGCTGACTCATAGTAGGCTGACATGGGGAGGTTCAGGAAAGAGGGATATGCTTTGTTCATTTTTCATTTTAAAGGTTTACAACCACTTTAAAGCCAAAATACAGTAATTTTTTTCGTTTTGGATAAAGTATGGAATTATAGGATTGTTTGTGAGATTTTTATACCTCTGTGGAGCCTACAGAGAGAGGATGCCACCGTAAATACACCGTATCTTTACATCATCCTACTGCCCAGTGAAAACTGTATAATATTGCATAGGGCAGGTTTCCCAACTGCAACAACCAGGGTAGCCAACTAGCCATCATACATTTTGGGTCCCATTACATTATTGCTTTAGGCCTAGGCCCCCCCTGGCCTGACCACCAACATTCCCCAGGGCCCCCCAACTGGCCGCCCCACTACTCCTGGTGCCAAACGGTCACGAAGAGAGGGTGCTTTACGGTAGATTAACTCAGGATGTTGAGGGAGAAATGATCCCAAAGTCCGATCACATTTGAGAATCAGCCAGTGTTTGGCTATAATTCTCTCAAGTTTCTTATATTGGATGTCAATTATGGACTGTTACGGTACCTCATAAATACATACAAATAGATAAAATTTCCATTTATTCAAAAAGTAAACATATTAAAAATCCATATATGAACATGAATATGAATAGACAATAATATAATACAATCGTGTTTCATAAAATGAAAAAAATGAAAAACAATTTACAGTGCCCACAAGGGTGAGTGAAGGCAGATTGGTAAGTACTCATGAACGTAACCTCGACAGTTTCGCGGTCAAGCCGCTTCTTCAGGAGGCGTCCTAGTACATTTTCTATAAGGTGAAATAATCAGCATTATAAATACAATTACAACACATTTGAAAAATGTAAGGAAATTAAAAGATATTGCATTGGAGTGGTTAATTAACTGGTTTATATTTGCACTCACCAACCACTGCCCCTAAGGACATGAACGGTACTTGTGAGACGCCCTCGCTGGGCGTTCCCCCGTGGGAGAGCAAGGGGGGTAAGTTGGCCAGGTACTAATATATGTAAAAATAAAATCAAAAAGGAGAATGAGTATTCAAATTGTCTATAATACAAGAAGTGAGAGCCACCTCGGTGATTGATGTGGGGACAATCGTGAGGGGATAGGGGAAAGGAAAGGGGGAACGAGGGAGGGGAAAAAAGAGGGGGGGGGAAGAATGGGAGGAAAGAAAGGGAGGAAAATAAGGGGGAAGGAGGAGAGAAAAGACAAGAAGAAAACAAGAGGGGGAAGGAAAGAAAAGGGGGGGGGGGAGAGGGGGAGGATGGTAAGGGGGGGAAGGGGGGAGGGATAAGGGGGAAAAAAGGAAGGAATGATTGGGGACGGAAGGGGGAGAGGGAGGGGGAAGGGGGGGAGAAGGGGGGGGGATAGGGGAAGAATGAAAAAAGGGGGAGGGGAGGGAGGAAGGGGGAAAAAATGAAAAAGAGGGAGCCAAGAAGTTGGATAAAGACAGCCCACCACACTGGTGCATATAGTAATCATACAAGAAAACATGGAGCACTACCCACCAGCGTTGTATTAGAAACTTGGAAATAATTATTATTACTGACACCCAGAGATGTTGGTAGATTACCAGCGACCTCGTGAAACCCGCAATTTATTGCAGTCCAAGAGACCCTTAGGTAGAAAGGTATATTATGGCATTCAGCTTGTTGTTATCAAGGGCACCACCACGGGTGTACCCAGATATGCAATATACTAGAGCTTGAAAGGTATATAGAAAAAGTGACAAATTGCCCTGTCTTGGGCTGGTTACTTACTGGAGTCTGCTGGTGGGTCACGACCATCTGGGTGTATATTGAGTGCCGTCCGTATAAGGCAGCCATACTGGCTGCCTTATAAACCCCCAACCCAGAAGACGAGCGGCGCTGATGACGTCAGCCGGGTCCGGCTCTCCACTACTGCGCATGCACGGGAATAGATCCAGTGCCGACGCGTAGCTCCAATATTGACGTGAACGTCATCTTCGGGAAGCAGTTACTGGGTTCGCTCATCAAAGGAGGGGCCCCATCCACTGCCGGAGAGTCGCATGCCCGCCACACAGGGAAGAATTAACTCCTCACACCGCTACAACATGGAGAGGAGAGTGCAAAAACGTAGTGATCCAAAAAACAGTCATTTAAAATGTATCTCATGCAATTGCCAAGGGAGTATTGCCACCAATCAGGGAGCGACATGTTTCTCACTGGACTGGGTGCAAACACCCCTACTTGGCATACAACAATACAGTGCAAATCACAGCTTCAGCAGTGTAAATGCAAGTTAGAAATACAGTGTTCTATAGGCCAGCAGGGAAAATGAAAGATGTACATCATACATAGAAAATATTTCTTGTATAATACAAAGACAATCTCTCTAAAAATAGGGATCCACCACATCTGATGCAAACAAAACCGGGGCATATTGAATGCCAAGAGGGAATGGGGAGGGGGAGTCAGTGAATCAGAGAGTCCAGTGAAAGACTAGGAGCTCAATGGGCTGAAGAACTACAAGTAGAAGTTGTAGTGAAGCTGAGTGAACTGTTAAGCTTTGTGTTAGGAACTGTTAAGCACTGTTGCCATAGGAGACAGCAATCCTGCACGTGCAGAAGTGGCGCCTTGCTGGGGCCTTTCCCTGTACGGCTGTCCTCCTATTGAAGTCTCAGAGTCTGCTAATTGAAATTGAAACCACTTCAGGGTGTCCTGCCCCTAACCCTCTTTCCCTTCAAAATATAAAAGGACTGTTAAAAGAAATAAAACCTCTTTTGCATCCAAGAAGTGTCTGGCACCCAATGACTTTCACCTCTTTTGCACCCACTTTGCCTCACAACCCACTACATATGGAAGGATGTGAGCTGTCTTTGGCCTTAAGGGTCCTCATTAGACTGGACAGGGCCAGAGACCTTGCTACAATTGTATTATATAAGACATTTTCAATTATATCATGAATTTAAATGAATAAGAATTTATTGTCAGCCATTATTGGCACCTTTAGCACAAGAAAAGCCCAAGAAAAATGCATCCCTTTAAATTCTATGTATGTCTGCACACTGGTCTGTTGCGCTTCTGCCGTGGTGTTAAAAATCTTGCTTGCTGCATTTTTGTCAATTAAAAAAACTGCACCAAAAATGCACCTCCTCATTGAAATGCATTGAAAATGCAGCAAGAATGCACCAATAACGCACCCGTATTAGGTTTTGATGAGGTTTATGAGTCACATGACCTATGAAAAATACACAATAAAATCGTGGCAAAATGCACTTTCAGCACCATTATCGGAAACGTTTTCTCTATGATATGTTTCGGCCGCTGAAATTTTGGTGCATCTCTAAACTATACCTGTTCAGAGTGCGCTAGCAGAGCGGCTCGTAGCCTCCATAGGGAGGGCATGTGACAGGGTGACTTACAGGCAGGCAATTGTAGTAGACAGAGTAGGGTTGCCACCTTTGCTTCAAGGCAAACCCAAATGCTTTAGCGGCACACAGCTATTTTTTTTTTTGTAGTATACACTATAGGATTGAAAAAGACCTGGGACACCTTTGGGTGCCCCAAAGAGAGTGGTAAAGCGGGTAGTGGACAGTGTCAGTAGGGAAGAGGAATGGCATCAGTAGGGCAGAGGACAGTGTCAGTAGGGCAGTGGGTGGTGTCAGTAGGATAGAGGTTGGTGTCATCAGGGTAGTAGGATGGTGTCAGTCAGTAGAGCAGTGGACGGTGTCAGTAGAGCAGAGATTGGTGTCAGCAGGGCAGTGGCTGCAGTCAGTAGTTTTTTATTTTTATTATTTTTTACAATTTTATTTTTTATTATTTTTTACACTTTCTTAGGAGCCCCTTTGGGGGTCTTTGGTGAAATATCAGGGGTCTAAATAGACCCCTGATGTCTCACTTTTGAGACAGAGAAAAGGACTGAGAACAGTTTCCCCAGCCCCTTCCTCTGCAGCCTCAGCTGCACTGGATAGTGAATGAATGGGAAGTGCTCTGTGCTGAGCGGCCTCCTGTTCATTCACAAACTGAATCTTGGTAAACCACTCTCTGAAAATGATCCCCTGCAGCAGCTGTTGGGAGAGGAGGAAAGGCGACAGTGCTGCAGGGGCCTGAGCAGCAGAAAGAAGTCAAACCTGGACAGGAGGGGTGGTGGAGGGTGGCATTTACTAGAACTGATCGGCTGTATATTCCTCCTACAGCTACTGAATGCCAGATGGAGGGAGAGGAGGAGAAGATGGCATTCAGTGGCTGCATGAGGAATATACAACCGATCAGCTCTAGTAAATGACACCCCCCAAGTGTGACAGGGAGGCTGCATCACAGGCCCCCTGGAGCATGGGGAACCACAGTAGTCCGGTCTGAATAATGTGTCCGGGTTTCTGGCGGACTGAAACCCAGACACATGATTCAAAACCCGGACTGTCCAGGTGAATCCCGGATAGGTGGCAGCACTAAGACTGGGGCACAATGTTGTCACCCCATAACACAAAGTGTACAAATGTAGATCTACATGTTAATATCATGCCCAGCACAGTCAGTGGCGTCTCCAGCTTTCATATTTAGGGGGGGCACATGGGGGGACAGGGACAAAAGTAGGGGGGCAACTATAAAATGCATATATATATATATATATATATATATATATATATATATATACATACTGGGGCCCTTTACTACGACCCCACAACGGCCCTTTCACATGTTCTGCAGTGAGCTCCCTTCCTACTGTATTGGGGTCCCCCAGGGTGGCAGAAAACAAGATATATGTGTCACCAGCATATCAAGAAAATATAAGGATCCAAAGCAGTGGGAGAACTATCAGGGTTGCAAAGGTTGTCTTGCCTCCGGGCCCTGGTGTTCTGCCACTGTGGGGTTTCCCAGCCTCCTCTTGCTGTCCTGCCCCTGCTATTGACTGCTCTGGCCTGGCATCTCTTGGAATATACAGGCTGGTTCTCCTGTCCTAAGGATGGGAGAAATCAGTCTGTTTTTTCAGTAACTGAGAGTCCTGGTGGAGTCCTTCCTGCAACTCGCTCTTCTCTCTGCCAATGAGGATGCAGGGGAAGGAGCAGATCGGGCGGCCGTGGTTGTGTGAGCGCTCGCATTATGCAGTGTCAGGGAGGGGGGAGGAATCACCCGCAGGAGCTGACTGGGGACTCTCTCCCTCTTAGACAATGATTTTTTGTAAAAAAAAAAAAAATTTTTTTTTATTGGGGGGGCACATGGTGGGGCACAGCATAATGTTGGGGGGGTCAGGGCCCCCTCTGCCCCCCCCAGGGACGCCATTGAGCGCAGTCCCAATGTATAGACAAGGCAGTTTGATTTATGTCATTTCATTTCACAGCAATGTACTGCACTGGTGTGCATGGAAAAAAAGTAGGACAGGTTGCACACTACACCGCATGGAAATAAACTTCAGTGCATAGAGTTAAAATAAAATGCAATTTTGTGACATTTATACTCACCGGCCTCTTCATTAGGTACACTTTGCTAGTACCAGGTTGGACCCTCTTTTGCCTTAAAGGATTACTAAACCTTTTACCTACTTACCTCCTCTATGCAGTTGGTTTTGCACAGAGGGGCCCCGATCCTCCTCTTCTGGGGTCCCTCATCGTCACTCCTCCTCTTCTCGAGTGCCCTGTCAGAGAAGTGCTCTCCCACGGGGCACCCGTGCGGGCGCGCTCCCGTGTCCTGCTGCTGCGTCTATTGACACAGACAGCAGGACTTGGCCCCACCCCCTGGTTTCCGCGTCATTGGATTTGATTGACAGCAGCGGGAGCCAATGGCCAAGACAGGACCCAAGACACCGGCTGGAGCTGGTGTGCTCATTCTCGGTGCTGGAATAACCAGGCTCAGGTGAGTAAAAGGGGTGGTCTGGGTGGGTGCTGCGCTATAGAAGGTTTTTCACCTTAATGCATAGAATTCATTAAGGTGAAAAACTATGAGAGTTTGCAACCCCTTTATTTCTTCATGGCGTAGATTCAACAAGGTTTTGGAAACATTCCTCAGAGATTTTGGTCCATACTGACATGATAGCATCACGCAGTTGCTGCAGATTTGTCGGCTGCACATCCATGATGGGAATCTCCCGTTTCTCCACATCTCAAAGGTGCCTTAGTCTTTTGGATGAGATCTGGTGACTGTGGAGGCCTTTGGAGTACAGTGACCTCATTGTCATGTTCAAGAAACCAATGGTGAGATGGTTTGAGCTTTGTGACATGATGCATTATCCTGCTGGCAGTAGCAATCAGAAGATGGGTACACTGTAATGATAAAGGGATGGACATGGTCAGCAACAATACTCAGGTAGGCCGTGGCATTCAAACGATGCTCAATTGGTACTAAGGGGCCCAAAGTGTGCCAAAAAAATATCCCTCCTACCATTACACCACCAATTGTGGCTGGGGCTCAAAATCTTTGGGGGGGGGGGGGGCAAACTAACATAACGCCCCCCCCCCCAACCCTGAGAGTTATGCGGTGGCGATCACCCTCCATGGGGGGAGGGAACACTAAACACTCTGAATGTGCTTTACCTTGCCATAGGGGGAAGGAAGAGCCGGGCCTCTCCAGTGAGCACACAATGGGACATCCTCCTCCCGGCCGCACAGGAACTGGAAGTGTGTTCTGAGACACATGTAGCACTCTCTACTTGGGTAGGTGATAGAGTGGAGATTTTTTGTCAGTGCAGGTAAATTTAGGCAGGCCAGACTGGAAGCTAGGCCTGTTTGTTTTGATCTGTATGGGCTGGGAGTGGCTCAGAGTAGGCTGGTGACTCACAGATAGCATCATCTTTCGGATACCTCCCTCTGGCTTCTAGAGGATTCTAGAAGGGAAGAGGTGAATAGAGGTGGAGCCGTCTGAAGATGTCTCAGGGGGCTCTGACCAATTCCCAACTAGGATTGGCAGGGGGCAGGCTCCCTTGAAATACCCCGGGTCAGCCCAGCTGGGGAGTAGTAGATCCCAGATGAGGAGCAAGGAGAAGTCTGCATTTTTTTATGATGTGGGTCTTTCAGGTGCTGTTGCCAATGGACTGCATGGCAGGTCGTCATATGTCTTGTCAAGTATGTGGTGCCCAAGCGGCTGGTGTTCTGGCCACGCTTGATCCGCTTCAGACAGGGATTGCAAACAGCAATGCTGTGGTCTGCTGCACATGTGTTGAAAAAAGCCCACACCAATTAACTTTTGGAAGTCAGTGGAGAGTCAGCAGTGCCCTGCACCTGTGGAGCTCTGTGGTGTGATGCAATAGGGTGGCTGCCCTCAAGCCGGCCCCTGGAGGACATCCTGCCTTGATGGAGTTGTGCCTCCTCCTCACTTTCCTCCTCTGTTCTCTTAGGCACCCAAGTACACCTCATCATCCCCTCCCTCGTCGTCACTGGAGGAAACTTGGCAGTATGCTGCAGCTGGGGGAACATGACTGCTAGTTTCTTGTCCTTCTGTGGCACCCTCTCTCTCTCTAGGCTCACATTACTCCCTTCCTCAACCTGAGAACCAACATTGGAGCATTCAAATTGCTGTGGATCCTCCAGCAGCATGTAACTGGCACTATGGTCAAAAAATTCTGGTGACTCCTCCATGCATGATGGTGGGGGGGCTACGGAAGGAGTTACTGTGGACAAGGAGCTGATGGAATAGGTCGCTTTGGCAGCTGTGTTGGAAAGCAAACTAGTATGAGCCTGGGTGACAGAGGATAAAGAGGATGAGGACAGCTTAGTTATCTACTCCACAAACTCTTCTGCATGTTGTGGCTCAATAACACAGCCAGCAGCAGAAAAAAAAGGACAAGCATGCCCTGCCTGCAGAGGATGCACCATGTTTGCGACCACCACTTTTCACTGTAAACACAGAGGCTGCTTGCCAACTTGTAGTGGCCTGTGAGCGTCTGCCTCTCCTTGGTGGCCTTCCGGACACGATGGGAATTTTTCCCGCCACACTACACTGTATTATATACTCTGCACTGTAGTACTGTACACTGAATGCACTGTATTATATACTATACTCCGACTGCACTGTATTATATACTGTACATTGACTGCACTGTATTATGTACTGTACACTGACTGCAATGTATTATTTACTGTATACCACCTGCACTTATATACTGTACACCGACTGCAATGTATTATATACTGTAAATCGCCTGCACTGTATTATATACTGTACACCGACTGCACTGTATTATATACTGTACAATGTCACGGAACGCCCCACACTCCGCTTGAGTGCTTCCGTCATATACCGCTTCCTAAGTTCTGGAACACGAGTCCAATGGATCTGGCTATAGGAACCCCAAGAACTAGACAACACCAGTCTTGGAGTACATCAGAACTACCTTTATTTTGAGATCTCACAGACCTTTATACAGCAGGGATGACTCAAAGCTAACCTAATTAACATGACCTAATTTACTACAAAATGTACCCAGACCAGATGACAGTCTTGTGGGCACCGAGCTTCACACATTAATACAATTAACAATACAAACAACAATCTCCCCCCTCCTCAGCCTAGACCATTCGTCTATTAGCCAGGGCTGGTGGCTAATGTGATCAGCTCTCTCAATTAACATAAACACATGTTGATAACACCAGCATCTCCTCACAGGATGTGTCCCAGCAGAATGAATCAGTCTTATCAGCAGGGGGCTGCTGGAGGAATCCCCCCTCCCTCTTCAGGGACACAAATATACAGTAAGGAGTCCCCATACAATATATACATGACTGAGTCCGATTAATACAGTTCAGACTGGATTTCTCATTCACCTCAAATGCTAGGGCCCATAATCGGTGGGCAACAGGCTTGCACACAGTCCTCTCCAACAGCCTCCGCTCTGGCCATGCCCGTGACATTTCTCCCCTTTCGGCAGGAGACTAACACAGGAGGAGACCCCAGACAGGTTGACTCCGAAATTAGTCCACAGCTCCAGTCCTCTACTGCCTGTACCCACACAGTACCCCAAACAAATCATCCCAAACAGTGCATTACTCACCCAGCCATCCTCTGCCTCTCTCAGAGAACATATCTGCCGCTGGGGAGAGGCCCGGACTGGCCCTTCTCCCTGGAATCCTTTCTGCCACTGGAGAGAAGACAGGGGGACTGGGCTCACTCCATCCTGCTGTTGGGGATCTGGGCCGACTGCCCAGCATCCCTGGGGTATACAGGTGGGGACTGAAGCCCCATCAACCGACACCAGATCAAGCTGCAGTTGTGAGGTGATGACTGCATTCTCTCCTTGGATCCTGATCTGCAGCTCGCGATAGACTGCAACCTCCTCACCTTGGGCCTCCACAATTGCTGCAGGTGTGGGGCAGAGGTCTTGGACCCTCTGTCCGGTTGCCAGCACTTCTGCTGGGGGTTTGCCAGGTGGTTCCTCCTCTACAGAAACGTCTATTAAATCCCCAGTCTCTGGAATTGGTAAAAGTGTGGGACAGAGGTCTTGGACCCTCTGTTCAGTTACCAGATCTTCAGCTGGAGAAGTTTGTTTTAACTCCATAGATGCTGCTGGCAGAAAATCACATGTCCCTGTCATTGTTGTGGGAGAAAGGCTGACTACCTCTTCTCTCAGGAAGGCTGAAGCCACTGTTGGTGCTGGGCAGAACACAGTGAACTTTGGCCCTGATAGCAGCTCTTCTGCTGGAGGCTCATCAGGTTGTTCTTCCTCAGCAGAAAAGTCTATTAAATCCTCTACCTCTATAACTGGTGTCTGTGGATAGAGGTTCACCATCTCCTGTCCGTGGAACTCAGAAGATGCCATCAGTGCTGGGCAGAGGTTAGCAGAGCTCTGCCCTGTTGTCAGCACTTCAGTTTTGGGGATGGCAATCTCCAGATTTTCCACTGCAGATTCTCTGGCATGCTGCTGGACAGGCACATTCCTCCATCCAAGATCATCCCATGCAGAAACAGGATCATCAAGGTCAGTCAGCACTTGCTGCATCCGCCATAAGACCTCCGCCTCCATAGCTGTGGGGGCAGGTTGGCAAAGCACACTATCGCTCTGCCCCATTGCCGACTCTTCAGCCAGGATTTCAGGGTTGTCAGCTGGTATTTCCTGATAGTCCCAGCAAAGGGAGCCCAGCCCTGGCACTGAGCAATGTCTAGCAGCCGTCTGTAGACGATCTCTAGCTCCCATTCCTGAACGGCCAGAAACTCCAAATCTTCCTGTGCCCAGTGCACTTCCGAAATGTTCAGTAGCCCTTCTCTGAAATCCATGATTTCGTCCACCCGCCGCTCCAAATCACTCCCAAAGTTAGGGTCCCCTGTCAGCTTCACAAACAACAGTCCCAAGCCGCCGTAGCTTAAGCCTTCCGTTGGGCTGTCATCCGCTATCCAGGGACATGCTTGGGATACATGCCACCGGAGGGCTCTGTAGCTCTCATCCAGCTTCATCTCTGCCCAGACCAGCCTGCTTAATTCAGCTGTCTGCTTCTTGTGTGGTTTTTCTCCCAAAAACCGCACCCGCAGTCCGTACTATGACCAGTACCTTTCCTCGATGGAGGGGAGAACTTTTCCCTGGTGTCGCTGCTCACGGGCTAGCGCTTCCTTCCAGAGTTTGCAGCGAATAGAATCACACTATCCCAGCAGGACCTGCTCCGATACTGGTCCTCTGTGCTGTATCTGCATCTCTCGCAACCTCCTTCTGAATTCCTCATCCATGGCGGCTGGTATCTGTACCTCTCCTCTTCTGCTATCTGGACCTTGGATCCAGATGGAAGTTTGGATGTCCCAGACTTCAGGAAGCTTTCCCGCTGCTTGCCACCAATGTCACGGAACGCCCCACACTCCGCTTGAGTGCTTCCGTCATATACCGCTTCCTAAGTTCTGGAACACGAGTCCAATGGATCTGGCTATAGGAACCCCAAGAACTAGACAACACCAGTCTTGGAGTACATCAGAACTACCTTTATTTTGAGATCTCACAGACCTTTATACAGCAGGGATGACTCAAAGCTAACCTAATTAACATGACCTAATTTACTACAAAATGTACCCAGACCAGATGACAGTCTTGTGGGCACCGAGCTTCACACATTAATACAATTAACAATACAAACAACAATCTCCCCCCTCCTCAGCCTAGACCATTCGTCTATTAGCCAGGGCTGGTGGCTAATGTGATCAGCTCTCTCAATTAACATAAACACATGTTGATAACACCAGCATCTCCTCACAGGATGTGTCCCAGCAGAATGAATCAGTCTTATCAGCAGGGGGCTGCTGGAGGAATCCCCCCTCCCTCTTCAGGGACACAAATATACAGTAAGGAGTCCCCATACAATATATACATGACTGAGTCCGATTAATACAGTTCAGACTGGATTTCTCATTCACCTCAAATGCTAGGGCCCATAATCGGTGGGCAACAGGCTTGCACACAGTCCTCTCCAACAGCCTCCGCTCTGGCCATGCCCGTGACACTGTATACCACCTGCACTTATATACTGTACACCGACTGCAATGTATTATATACTGTAAATCGCCTGCACTGTATTATATACTGTACACCGACTGCACTGTATTATATACTGTACACCGCCTACACTTATATACTGTACACTGACTGCAATGTATTATATATTGTACACCGCCTGCACTGTATTATATACTGTACACCGACTGCACTTATATACTGTACACCGACTGCAATATATTATATACATTACACCGCCTGCACTGTATTATATACTGTACACCGACTGCAATGCATTATATACTGTACACTGACTGCACTGTATTATATACTGTACACCCCCTGCACTTTGATACTGTACACCAACTGCAATGTATTGTATACTGTAAACCGACTGCACTGTATTATATACTGTACACTGACTGCACTGTATTATATATTCTACACTGCTTGCACTGTATTATATATTCTACACTGACTGCAATGTATTATATACTGTACACTGACTGCATGTATTATATACTGTACACCAACTGCACTCTATTATATACTGTACACCAACTGCACTCTATTATATACTGTACATTGCCTGCACTTAAATACTACACACAAACGGCACTGTATTATATACTGTACACCGCCTGCACTGTATTATATACTGTAAACCAACTGCACTGTATTATATACGGTACACTGCCTGCACTTATATACTGTACACCGCCTGCACTGTATTATATACTGTACACTGACTGCACTGTATTATATACTGTACACTGACTGCAATGTATTATTTACTGTACACCACCTGCACTTATATACTGTACACCGACTGCAATGCATTATATACTGTACATCGCCTGCACTGTATTATATACTGTACATCGACTGCACTGTATTATATACTGTACACTGCCTGCACTTATATACTGTACACTGACTGCAATGTATTATATATTGTACACCGCCCGCACTGTATTATATACTGTACACTGACTGCACTGTATTATATACTGTACACGTCTGCACTTATATACTGTACACCGACTGTAATATATTATATACATTACACCGCCTGCACTGTATTATATACTGTACACGATTGCAATGCATTATATACTGTACACTGACTGCACTGTATTATACATTGTACACTAACTGCACTGTATTATATACTGTACACTGCCTGTGCTGTATAATATATTCTACACTACCTGCACTGTATTATATATTCTACACTGCCTGCACGCTCTATCCACTAACTAACCTGCCTAATCTCTCTCCAGTCTCCATATTAACACACTACATACAGTACGGCCGCCATGTAAGCAGCATGCAATTAAAAATGCAGAGGTGTTCAAATCCCACCAAAAGAAAGCTCTATTTGTGGGAAAAAAATGTATATAAATGTTATTCACATACAGCGTTACATGACCGATAAAAGTCAAAAACTGGCCTGCTCGGGAAGGGGGGGGGGGTAAATCTTTCGAGATCAAGTGGTTAAATAAAACAAAAAAATGAATAACACATGTATAAAAATTCTCTAGGATAACTATAAACTGGTAATGTTTCTGAGCCACCCTAAGAGTAAACATTTTTATTAGCATATTCTGTGTCTTGTCCTGGATTGCAGACAGAGGTTGCATCAGAAATAAATATAAGGGTGACACCTCCAAGGTGTCACCCTGCCTGCACTGTATTATGTACACTGCCTGCACTGTATTATGTACTGTACACAGACTGCACTGTATTATATACTCTACACTGCCTGCACTTATATACTGTACACTGACTGCACTTATATACTGTACACTCCCTGCACTTTGATACTGTACACCAACTGCAATGTATTATATACTGTAAACCGACTGCACTGTATTATATACTGTACACTGACTGCACTGTATTATATATTCTACACTGACTGCACTGTATTATATATTCTACACTGACTGCAATGTATTATATACTGTACACTGACTGCATGTATTATATACTGTACACCAACTGCACTCTATTATATACTGTACACCGACTGCACTGTATTATATATTCTACACTGCCTGTACTGTATTATATATTCTACACTGACTGCAATGTATTATATACTGTACACTGACTATGTATTATATACTGTACACCAACTGCACTCTATTATATACTGTACACCGACTGCACTGTATTATATACTGTACATTGCCTGCACTTAAATACTGCACACAAACTGCACTGTATTATATACTGTACACTGCCTGCACTGTATTATATACTGTACATCTTGTACATCGACTGCACTGTATTATATACTGTACACTGATTGCAATTTATTAAATACTGTACACCGCCTGCACTTATATACTGTACACCGACTGCAATGTATTATATACTGTACACCGCCTGCACTGTATTATATACTGTACACCGACTGTGCTGTATTATATACTGTACACTGACTGCAATGTATTTACTGTACAACACCTGCACTTATATACTGTACACCAACTGCAATGTATTATATACTCTACATTGCCTGCACTGTATTATATACTGTACACCAACTGCACTGTATTATATACTGTACACTGCCTGCACTTATATACTGTACACTGACTGCGATGTATTATATATTGTACACCGCCTGCACTGTATTATATACTGTACACCGACTGCACTTATATACTGTACACGACTGCAATATATTATATACATTACACTGCCTGCACTGTATTATATACTGTACACAACTGCAATGCATTATATACTGTACACTGTACTGTGCACTGACTGCACTGTATTATATATTGTACACTAACCGCACTGTATTATATACTGTACACTGCCTGCGCTGTATTATATATTCTACACTGCCTACACGCTCTATCCACTATCCACCAACTAACCTGCCTAATCTCTCTCCAGTCTCCATATTAACACACTACATACAGTACGGCCGCCATGTAAGCAGCATGCAATTAAAAATGCAGAGGTGTTCAAATCCCACCAAAAGAGAGCTCTATTTGTGGGAAAAAAATTTATATAAATGTTATTCACATACAGCGTTACATGACCGATAAAAGTCAAAAACTGGCCTGCTCGGGAAGGGGGGGGGTAAATCTTTCGAGATCAAGTGGTTAAATAGAACAAAAACAAAAAAATAAATAACACATGTATAAAAATTCTCTAGTATGACTATAAACTGGTAATGTTTCTGAGCCTCCCTAAGAGTAAACATTTTTATTAGCATATTCTGTGTCTTGTACTGGATTGCAGACAGAGGATGCATCAGAAATAAATATAAGGGTGACACCTCCAAGGTGTGTAAACTAAGATAGTGGATAAGAGATAACAGATACTGCCTGTAGGCTCTTGTTACATAAGTTGGTAAAGTTAAATAAAGACACCGGTCCATCCAATTCAACCTGTGAAGGTGTGTATATGTTTAACCAGATGCCGTCATTATTAAGCCAAGGGGAAGGCTAGGTGGCGGTAGGAGATGGAAGGTGGACTTTTCACCTCACACATGATTGGGCAGGCAGTTGAAAGATAATGACGTCCTCTGTGACGCGTGTTGCTGATGAAAAATACCTGAAAAAAACTTTTTTTTTTTAAATAAAAAAAAAATTCCTATGCACCACCAGAGTACGCAGCACTGCAATAGTTAATTCTACCAGAAGATGGCACTGCAGGGTAAACTATAAGATGACAGCGTCAAGTACAAGAAAACTGTCCGCTGTATGACCTTAAAGAGGAGTTCCACCCAAAAGTGGAACTTCCACTTATCTGATTCCTACCCCCCCTCCAGTGCCACATTTGGCACCTTCCATCGTGGGGGGGGGGTGGGCGCATACCTGTTTTTTACAGGTACCCTGTCCCCACCTCCGGAAGACTGGGCCACGGCAAATTACGTCAGCAGCTCAGTCCCCTTCCTCCTCCTTCCCCTTCTGCCAGGCCAGTGAGAGAGTGCAGCGCACCGAAAGGCTACATTGCCGGGTTCCCTTATCCGCAATGGCGGCGGCAGCACTCGACCAGCCAATTTTAAAGGGGCGGGCTGATCTCCGCTTTAACCACTCGCTGACCGAGCCTTTTTCTGACATTTGTTGCAATATCAATCAGTATTTTTTGCTAGGCAATTAATTAAAACCTCCAAACATTATATATTTTTTTTTAGCAACGACCCTAGAGAATAAAATGGTGGTCGTTGAAACTTTTTATGCCACGCGGTGCAACGCCGAGTACTCAACATGTCACACTTTAAAATTGTACACGAACATTGAATGGCGCCAAACTACGGTACTTAAAAATCTCCAGAGGCGACGCTTTAAAATTTTCTACAGGTTACCAGTTTAGAGTTACAGAGGAGGTTTAGTGCTGGAATTATGGAATCACTTTTATCAGAAAGCCAGCTGCCTGAGGGAAAAAAAGATACCGGGGTTATGGCATCTAGCGGCAGCCATCACCCCGGTATTTATTTTATAAGTACTTATATAGCGCCGTCATTTATATTTTACATTCCCATCAGTCTCTGCCCTCAAGGAGCTTACAATCTAGTGTTCCTAACTCACATTCACACATACACGTGATGTCAAAAGGGGGTGTGCCACCAGGTGACATAGCCGAGTGGCCCCGCCCCTTGCCTATTTAAGAAAAGTCAAAGCACAGAGAGGGCACACGGCTCCCAGGAGGTGAAGCATTTTTTTTCTTTTCTATTTTTCAGGTCCAGCGGGCATCGTGAATGATGATGGATGTACATCGAGGGACAAAAACTGTTTCCTGTGGTTATTACTTTTTAACACTTTTTTGGTGAATGGGTAGAGGTACCCATTCACATGGGGGGGGGGCGGGATCTGGGGACCCCCTTATTAAATGGAACTTCCAGATTCCGATATGCCCCCTGCCTGCAGACCCCGGCAACCACCGTCCAGGGTTGTCGGGAAGAGGCCCTTGTCCCCATCAACATGGGGACAAGGTGCTTTGGGGTGGGGGGGTCCCTAGTGCTAACCACTACACCACCGTGCTGCCCAGTATTTAACTGTAAAGTAATGATGTACATTTACAGTTAGGTGGTCGGCAAGCGGCAGCATAAAACACAAAAGCAAACACTTGCTATATTGCAGCTTACAAAATCTTAGATGTGATGGCAGCATTAGTTTTCTTCTTTAAGACTTTTTTTTTTCCGTTATTTTTTTAGGCTTTCTTTCTTTTTCAACAGAACAAGCTGTCCTGCAGATGTAGCCGTTAGAAGGTTGAAACAAACCATTTACCACTGACAGGATTGTGTGTTAGCTTAAAAAAAATGTTATCAAGAATTGCGTTAGGATTACAGAACACCTCCCCTCTCATTATCTCTTTAAGATGAAAGGGGGAGGGGACAATTCTTGATAAAAAAAATGTAAAATAACACAGCAGTATAGAACGGAGGGCAGCACTGTGTATCTGGCAGTATTAATAGTATAATTTGTAACTAATCAAATATATTTTAAAAATGCTTTCAGTGGTATATTTAAGACTAGGTTCACTTCTATGCATGTCCTAAATGCACACAAAATTGTACGCTTTCCCAACAATCACAGAAACATGCTGCCTTTTAGCAGACATGCAGCAGTGCCATTAGTAATGGTACCCCCATGCAACTGCAAACACACACTTTCACATGCGCCGGTTTGCTTGGTGCCATAACCCCATGTGGTTTGGTGTGGTGCCATAGCCCCATGTGGTTTGGTGTGGTGCCATAACCCTATGTGGTTTGGTGTGGTGCCATAGCCCCATGTGGTTTGGTGTGGTGCCATAGCCCCATGGTATGGATTCGGGGGGGGCACCACACGCTTTTTTTTTTTCTCAAATTTTTTTAGCCGGCAATTCTTTTTTTTTACATTTAGCTGTCAGCGGGGAACCCTGCTGATAGCTGATGACTCATTGGTTGTTAAGGACGCAGCGGCCGGCTTCTCGGCCTGCTCCTTAGCAACCAGCTATTCATACAGTGTTTTTAAAGAGAAAAAAACCCCCACAAAATGCAAAACGCATTAAAAATGCCTCAAAAACGCAACACTTGCGTTTCTGGTGTGACTCCATTGAAGTCTATTGTATGCAAAACGCAATCTGCTGCAGGAAAAAAAAAAAAGACCCTGGCCCGTTCCAAAAATGTAAAGTGTACCATAGGAAACTATGTTAAATGGACTATAGTGCATTTCTGAAAAACGGAAAATGCACAAAAAAGCGCATAGGTGTGAACATAGGGTAAGTGTATGGTGCATTTATGGGTAGATTTTGCCGGACAGAATATAAATAATGCAGAAGGTCATCGCCTCTGGAAGGGTTTAGCACCAGGGTGTAGGGCTCCATTTAGGACAATTTAGGGGGATAGGGAGGAGTCCTCAGAGTCACATTTAGATGTGAAGTCTCTACGAAGAAGGTCATAGTTCCCATTCTCTTTTTCCATTGTGATATGTTTTGTTTGTTAAATTCCTCATACATAATTAACTGACAAAGAATATGCAGGAACTCATGCACTATGGTGACCACAAACTACCTGCAACACCCCGAAGCCATTGTCTGGTAGAACAAGAAGAACAACAAAAGCAGGCTGAACGGTTCTTACAGTTTTTTACACATTCTTACTATAGAAGAGTATTGTGTATTATCTTGTATCCTGCCCTTGGGTATGCAAATAGAGGTATTGTCAGGATAACCAACGCCTGCTCATGCTGCTAACTGTGGCCTTTGCATTTTTTCATCAATGACCTCTGCTGCTGAAAATGTTCAAAAAAAGACAGAGTATGCAACCTAAATTCTGTAAACCAGAGAGGGTTATATTTCTAATTAACACAGTCAAAATCTCCGAAAAAATCTAGGTGATCTATACCATGCCAAGCACATTTGACCACCAGAGTCCAGTGTGTTTGACTAGTGTGATTTCTCTGTACCATGCTCAGGCACAGTTCAGCATGTCATGGCCCTCTTGAAGAGGTGAGCATGGGCACAGTTCAGTTGGACTATGGCATGTTACACAACTCCTCGGGCATGATTCAGCGTGTCATGCCCCTCTTGAAGAGGTGACCTTGGGCACAGTTCAGTTGGACTGTGGCATGGAACATGTCTGCTTGGGCATGCTTCAGCATGCCTTGCCCCTACTAAAGTGGTGAGCTAGGGGCACAGTTCAGTTGGTCTCTGGCATCGGGCATGGTTCAGCAAGCCTTGCCCCTACTCGGGCTCAGGCATGGTTCAGCAAGCCTTGCTGGGGCATGGTTGCCCCTTGCTGGGGCCTGCTCGGGCATGGTTCAGCAAGCCTTGCCCCTACTGAAGAGGTGAGCTTGGGCACTAGGGATGAGCTTCGTACTCGAGTCGAACCCATGTTCGAACATCGTCTGTTCGGTCGTCCGCAGAATTGCGAACGATATGGGCCGTTCACGCCAAATTCAAGTGGCGCATCATGGCCCATATTCACTGCGGCATCGCAGTGCACTGCTGGCTGATGATTAGCCAAGCATGCACTATGACCCGCATGCTTGGCCAATCAAAATGCCGTCTGTACAGAGAGCTGTAAAGCCAGTTTAGCTAGATCCGTTCCTGTTATTATCCTCCTATTGACAGGCAGGCAGGTGTTGTTACAGTATATACAGCTACATGAAGAAAATTGCTGGTGTTCTTCTGATCCTATTAGTACCACAGTCAGGCAGCTACAGTATTTACAGTTGGTGTAGTGCGTCCTCTGCACAGTGTTCAGCTAAAGCTACCTGTAGAAGATTGGTGGTGTTTTTCTGATCCTATCACTACCGCAAGCAGCTACATTATTTACAAATTAGTGTAGTGCGACCTCTGCACAGTGTTCAGCTAAAGCTACAAGTTAGTGTAGTGTGACCTCTGCACAGTGTTCAGCTAAAGGTTCAAGTTAGTGTAGTGCGACCTCTGCACAGTGTTCAGCGAAAGCTACAAGTTAGTGTAGTGCAACCTCGGCACAGTGTTCATCTAAAGCTACCTGTAGAAGATTGGTGGTGGTTTTCTGATCCTATCGCTATCGCAGGCAGCTACATTATTTACACGTTAATGTACTGCGACCTCTGCACAGTGTTCAGCTAAAGCTACCTGTAGAAGATTGGTGGTGTTTTCCTGATCCTATCACTACCGCAGGCAGCTACATTATTTAAATGTTAGTGTAGTGCGTCCTCTGCACAGTGTTCAGCTAAAGCTACGAGTTAGTGTAGTGCAACCTCTGCACAGTGTTCAGCTAAAGCTACAAGTTAGTGTAGTACGACCTCTGCACAGTGTTCAGCTAAAGCTACAAGTTAGTGTAGTGCGAACTCTGCACAGTGCTCAGCTAAAGCTACAAGTTAGTGTAGTGCGACCTCTGCACAGTGTTCAGCTAAAGCTACCTGTAGAAGGTTGGTGGTGTTTTCCTGATCCTATCACTACCGCAGGCAGCTACATTATTTACAAGTTAGTGTAGTGCGTCCTCTGCACAGTGTTGAGCTAAAGCTACAAGTTAGTGTAGTGTGACCTCTGCACAGTGTTCAGCTAAAGCTACAAGTTAGTGTAGTGCGACCTCTGCACAGTGCTCAGCTAAAGCTACAAGTTAGTGTAGTGCGACCTCTGCACAGTGTTCAGCTAAAGCTACCTGTAGAAGGTTAGTGGTGTTCTCCTGATGCTATCACTACCGCAGGCAGCTACATAATTTAAACGTTACTGTAGTGCAACCTCTGCACAGTGTTCAGCTAAAGCTACCTGTAGAAGGTTGGGGGTGTTTTCCTGATCCTATCACTACTGCAGGCAGCTACATTATTTAAATGTTAGTGTAGTACGTTCCTCTGCACAGTGTTCAGCTAAAGCTACGAGATAGTGTAGCGCGACCTCTGCACAGTGTTCAGCTAAAGCTACAAGTTAGTGTAATGCGACCTCTGCACAGTGTTCAGCTAAAGCTACAAGTTAGTTTTTTGTAACCTCTGCACAGTGTTCAGCTAAAGCTACTTGTAGAAGATTGGTGGTGTTTTTCTGATCCTATCACTACCACAGGCTGCTACATTATTTACACGTCAGTGTAGTGCGACCTCTGCACAGTGTTCAGCTAAAGCTACAAGTTAGTTTTTTGTAACCTCTGCACAGTGTTCAGCTAAAACTACTTGTAGAAGATTGGTGGTGTTTTTCTGATCCTATCACTACCTCAGGCAGCTACATTATTTACAAGTTAGTGTAGTGCGTCCTCTGCACAGTGTTCAGCTAAAGCTACGAGTTAGTGTAGTGCGACCTCTGCACAGTGTTCAGATAAAGCTACAAGTTAGTGTAGTGTGACCTCTGCACAATATTCAGCTAAGGCTACAAGTTCGTTTTTTGCGACCTCTGCACAGTGTTCAGCTAAAGCTACCTGTAGCAGATTGGTGGTGTTTTTCTGATCCTATCACTACCGCAGGCAGCTACATTATTTAAACGTTAGTGTAGTGCGACCTCTGCACAGTGTTCGGCTAAAGCTACCTGTAGAAGGTTGGTGGTGTTTTTCTGATCCTATCACTACCGCAGGCAGCTACATTATTTACACGTTACTGTAGTGCGACCTCTGCACAGTGTTCAGCTAAAGCTACCTGTAGAAGGTTGGTGGTGTTTTTCTGATCCTATCACTACCGCAGGCAGCTACATTATTTACACGTTAGTGTAGTGCGCCCTCTGCACAGTGTTCAGCTAAAGCTCCCTGTAGAAGGTTGGTGGTGTTTTCCTGATCCTAACACTACCGCAGGCAGCTACATTATTTACAAGTTAGTGTAGTACGTCCTCTGCACAGTGTTCAGCTAAAGCTACAAGTTAGTGTAGTGCGACCTCTGCACAGTGTTCAGCTAAAGCTACATGTTAGTGTAGTGCGACCTCTGCACAGTGCTCAGCTAAAGCTACAAGTTAGTGTAGTGCGACCTCTGCACAGTGTTCAGCTAAAGCTACCTGTAGAATGTTGGAGGTGTTTTCCTGATCCTATCACTACCGCAGGCAGCTACATTATTTAAACGTTAGTGTAGTGCAACCTCTGCACAGTGTTCAGCTAAAGCTACCTGTAGAAGGTTGGTGGTGTTTTCCTGATCCTATCACTACCGCAGGCAGCTACATTATTTAAACGTTAGTGCAGTGCATCCTCTGCACAGTGTTCAGCTAAAGCTACGAGTTAGTGTAGTACGACCTCTGCACAGTGTTCAGCTAAAGCTACAAGTTAGTGTAGTGTGACCTCTGCACAGTGTTCACCTAAAGCTACAAGTTAGTTTTTTGAGACCTCTGCACAGTGTTCAGCTAAAGCTACCTGTAGAAGATTGGTGGTGTTTTTCTGATCCTATCTCTACCGCAGGCAGCTACATTATTTACACGTTAGTGTAGTGCGACCTCTGCACAGTGTTCAGCTAAAGCTACCTGTAGAAGGTTGGTGGTGTTTTTCTGATCCTATCACTACCGCAGGTAGCTACATTATTTACACGTTAGTGTAGTGCGACCTCTGCACAGTATTCAGCTAAAGCTACGAGTTAGTGTAGTGCGACCTCTGCACAGTGTTCAGCTAAAGCTACAAGTTAGTGTAGTGTGACCTCTGCACAGTGTTCAGCTAAAGCTACAAGTTAGTTTTTTGATACCTCTGCACAGTGTTCAGCTAAAGCTACCTGTAGAAGATTGGTGGTGTTTTTCTGATCCTATCAATACCGCAGGCAGCTACATTATTTACACTTTAGTGTAGTGCGACCTCTGCACAGTGTTCAGCTAAAGCTACCTGTAGAAGGTTGGTGGTGTTTTCCTGATCCTATCACTACCGCAGGCAGCTACATTATTTACACTTTAGTGTAGTGCGACCTCTACACAGTGTTCAGCTAAAGCTGCCTTTAGAAGGTTGGTGGTGTATATTTCTGATCCTTTCACTACCGCAGGAAGCTACATTATTTACACGTTACTGTAGTGCGACCTCTGCACAGTGTTCAGCTAAAGCTACCTGTAGAAGGTTGGTGGTGTTTTCCTGATCCTATCACTACCGCAGGCAGCTACATTATTTACAAGTTAGTGTAGTGCATCCTCTGCATAGTGTTCAGCTAAAGCTACAAGTTAGTGTAGTGCGACCTCTGCACAGTGCTCAGCTAAAGCTACAAGTTAGTGTAGTGCGACCTCTGCACAGTGTTCAGCTAAAGCTACCTGTAGAAGATTGGTGGTGTTCTCATACTAATAATACTACAGGCAGGCAGTTGATTTTGCTAGCTGCAGTATCAGTATGTATATATATATATATATATATATATATATATATATATATATATATAAAAGGAAAAGCAGACAGTCACAAGCCAATAAAAGAGGGCAAGCAGGCTCTGTGTCTAGACGCAACAGTGCTGGTCGTGGACACAGTGCATCCTCACCAGCACGTGGCCGTGGGACACGCTTGGCCTTTTTTTGGCAGCTGGCCGTGTTGAGCCGCAACATGCGGAAGACTCGGTCGAGTGGATTACCAAGCCGTCCTCATCCTCCTTATCCTCTCTCACCAATGCTCAGGGTACTTTGTCTGGCAAAGCAGCTGCCAACCCGGCCTCTTCCCTCGGCTCAATTGAATCAGTCACTCCTTCCCTAGCCCCACCATGTCCTCCTGAGGAGTCCCCCGAACTGTTTGACCACAGTGTTGGGTACATGCTCCAGGAGGATGCCCAGCATTTTGAAGGCTCCAATGATGGTACTCAGCTAGAGGAAGGCAGTAACGTGAGCCCAGACAGAGGGGGTGCCCAAGAAGGACAGCAATCTGGCAGTCATGTTGCCCCTGCTGCAGCATACTGCCAGGATTGCTCTAGTGATGAGGAGGGAGGGGATGATGAGGTCACTGACTCCACGTGGGTGCCTGATAGGAGAGAGGAGGAGGAGGCACATCACCAACGAGGCAGGATGCCTTCTAGGGGCCAGCTTAAGGGCAGCACACTGACTGCATCACACCGCAAAGCTCCGCATGTGCAGGGTGCTGCTGTCTCTGCGCGTTATTCCAAAAGTTCTTTGGTGTGGGCCTTTTTTGAGACCAGTGCATCAGATTGCACCGCTGCTATTTGCAACATATGTCTCAAGTGTATCTCGCGTGGCCCAAACATCTCCCGCTTGGGCACCACATGCTTGACCAGACATATGTTGACCTGCCATGCAGTTCGTTGGCAAGCATACCTAAAAGACCCACACCAAAGAACAAAGAGGACCTCTCCTTGCTCCTCATCAGCTGAGATCTCCAACCCCACTATACCTTCAGTCCTCTCTGAGACCTGCACTGAGAGGAATGAAGGTGTAGAATTAGGTGTGTCACAGCCAAGTACTCGTGGGCAATCTGCTATCAGTACACCGACGTCAGATTGTACCAGGCAAATTTCCCTGCCCCAGCTGCTGCACCGCCGAAAGAAGTTCGCTCCCAGCCATCCACATGCCCAGTGGTTGAATGCTAGCTTGGCAAAATTGCTAGCACTTCAACTGCTACCTTTTCAGTTCTTAGGCAGGTACCCGGGCTTACAGGATGTCCTGAGGCAGGCCAAGAAAGTCTGTGTGCATTTCCGCCGGTCATATAATGCCAGTGCTCGGCTGGCAGACCTCCAAAAGGAATTTAACCTGCCCAGTTTTAAATGACTTTTATTCCTTTAAAAATGTCATTTTGTGCAGGGAGTCCCTGCCAGGGACTGTTCTAAGCACGGGAAACACGTGCCACTTTACAGGCATACTATAGACACCCCCCAGGTACGATATTTAAAAGAATATTTCCCTTTTTTTTTCACATTAAGCATCATTAAAATCACTGTTCCCGAAAAAAACGTCCATTTTTAGAAGTTTGCGCAAATTTTCGGTCCGTTCCCAGGTTCTGGTGCGAACTGAACCGGGTGGTGTTCGGCTCATTCCTATTGGGCACAGTTCAGTTGAATTTTAAAAAGGAACACATCTGCTCGGGCATGGTTCAGCATTACTATGCCCCGCTTGAAGAGGTGAGCTTGGGCACAGTTCAGTTGGACTCTAGCATGGAACACATCTGCTCGGGCATGGTTCAGCAAGCCTTGCCCCTATTGAAGAGGTGAGCTTGGGCACAGTTCAGTTGGACTATGGCATGGAACACCTCTGCCCGGGTATGGTTCAGCATGTCATGCCCCTCTTGAAGATGTGAGTTTGGGTACAGTTCAGTTGGACTCTAGCATGGAACACCTCTGCCCGGGCATGGTTCAGCATTACTATGCCCCTCTTGAAGAGGTGAGCTTGGGCACAGTTCAGTTGGACTCTAGCATGGAACACATCTGCTTGGGCATGATTCAGCAAGCCTTGCCCCAATTGAAGAGGTGAGCTTGGGCACAGTTCAGTTGGACTATGGCATGGAACACCTCTGCCGGGCATGGTTCAGCATTACTATGCCCCTCTTGAAGAGGCGAGCTTGGGCACAGTTCAGTTGGACTCTGGCATGCTACACATCTGCCAGGGAATGGTTCAGCATGCCATGCCCTTGCCAGCTTAAAGAGGTGAGTTTGGACGTGGTTCAGCAATCAACCGGATTCCTAATGACAGTTCTATGAAAACCGGGACAAAAAATCTGGAGCAAAAAAGTACTGCAGCCCATAGGAATCAAGCCATTTGTTTGTTTCATCTGGAAGTTGTAATCTAGATGCCTAATGGAGGCAACAACTCCACTTTTCATCAACCACTTCAATACCAGGCACTTTTACCCCCTTCCTGCCTAGACCAATTTTCAGCTTTCAGTGATGTCACAGTTTGAATGACAATTGCGCAGTCATGCAACACTGTACACATATGAAATTTGTATCTTTTTTTTAGACAGATAGATCTTTCTTTTGGTGGTATTTAATCACCAATGTTTTTTTTTTCTTTGGCTAAACAAAAGAAAAAGACCAAAAATCTTGAAGGAAAAAAATGTTTTTCTGTTTCTGCTATAAAATTTTGCAAATAAGTAATTTTTCTTCTTCACTGATGTGGGCTGATGAGGCTATACAGAAGGGCACTGATGGGGCAGCACTGATGAGCTGGCACTGATGAGGCGGCACTGATACGCTGCACTGATGGGGACTGATGAGGCTGCACTGATAAGGTGACACTGATGGGTACTCATAGGCAGCACTGATGGGCACTGAAAGCTGACACTGGCACTGATAGCTGACACTGATGGGTACTCATAGGCAGCACTGATGGGCACTGAAAGCTGACACTGATGGGCACTGATAGCTGACACTGATGGGTACTCATAGGCAGCACTGATGGGCACTGAAAGCTGACACTGATAGGCACTGATAGCTGACACTGATGGGTACTCATAGGCAGCACCGATTGGGCACTGAAAGCTGACACTTATGGGCACTGATAGCTGACCTTGATGGGTACTCATAGGCAGCACTGATGGGCACTGAAAGCTGACACTGATAGGCACTGATAGCTGACACTGATGGGTACTCATAGGCAGCACTGATGGGCACTGAAAGCTGACACTGATAGGCACTGATAGCTAACACTGATGGGTACTCATAGGCAGCACCAATGGGCACTGAAAGCTGACACTTATGGGCACTGATAGCTGACACTGATGGGTACTCATAGGCAGCACTGATGGGCACTGAAAGCTGACACTGATAGCTGACACTGATAGACAACACTGACTGGCACTGATAAGGCTGCACTGATCATCAGGACACTGATGATCAGTGCCCTAATTATCAGTGTAAACAGTGTGCTGACAGCCTTGCTGGTTATCGTCACTCCTTTCCTCACACAGACACAGTGAGATAAGGAATGCCGATAACTGGCAAGTCTGTTTACATGAGATCAGCTGTGATTGGACACAGCCGATCACATGGTAAAGAGCCGCTGTGATTGGCCCTTTACCCCAATCTGTGATCAGCTGTGTCAGAGTGTGCCCAATGCGTGCCGCAGAAGACGGGGTCCTGGGAGGACGTCCATTGGTGCCCTCTTAGAACTATAGTACCACGCTGTAGCCATCTTTTGCCTATAGCGCTGTGTTTAAAGGAGTTCTGTGGTCATAGCATACTCTTTCATTCATCAGCATTCTAAATACAAAACAAACAATAGTTATTTCCTATAATCCAATATTACTTGAAAAATCTCCTTTCATGTTGTTCTGCCTGTCTGCTGGCCATCTCTTTCCACAACTTGCTGGATTCCCTGCAACTATGCAGCTTCTCTTCAATTTCTAAGGACTACATATCCCATGGCACCTTGCTGCCTGCAATCAGTGATTTCTGTATTGACTCCGCCTCCTGAAACTCCATCTCTCAGCACCTCTGTAGTTCAGAAGGAAAGATCTGGGAAATGTGTGACACAGCAGTGCCTACTCCCACAAGACAAAGATACAGGAATGCCGTGCTCACACACAGTGTCCTGTAACTCTGGCAAAGAGACACTGAGACCCAAACTGACCACACCAGCGTGGATCTACTTCTGTCTTTGACTTGGTCAGTTAGGAAAAGCACAGAAGAGGGACTGACAGGGTCACCTGGTATTTGCATACAAAGGATGAAACACAAACTACCACAGATTATATTTTCACACACCTACATAAAATAAACACTTTAATATGTTTCTTTCCTATAATCATCAACTCCATCTAGTGGATCATTTGCCTGATTGAGTTATTTCAGGAAAATAACACATCATGGCCACTAGATGGAGCTGATGTTCATAGAAAATCAGCGCAAATGCAACATACAACAAATACAATGCAAAATCAGCAATGTGTGGCCAGATCGTGAGAGCGAGATGAAAACTTGTGGCATTTGTCTAACCAAATTTTCAGGAGTTTTTGAAATATTCTGCACTTTTTTTTTTTTGTTCCTGGTGCAGGATTGCACACTGACACTCTATGTATTACGGTAAATATATGGGTAAATATTAGCAGTCGTTATCATCACAATCACAAATTGCTCATGATGTGAAAATAAATACACATTACCTTGAGGTCAGAGTACATTTTATTATTTGTCTTGCAGAATCAGTGGTTAACCGATACAAGAAGTAGGTAAATTATGTGAGTTATGCTAGTAAAGTCCTTAAAGTGGTATAAAACCCAAAAGCAAACATTTATTATATTGCAGATTACCAATTCTTAGAGGTGATGGCTGCATTCGTTTTCTTTTCTAGGCTTTCTTTCTTCTATTTTCATCTGGTTATCCAGCCCGTAAGTCTTTTGTTTTTTTCAAAAGAACAAGGTTACGCCGGATGTATCAGTTTACAGGGATGAGACAAACCATTTGCCACTGACAGGGGTGCTTACAATGATCAGCTTTTATTTATTCATGTAAAACCTTTATCCCAAAAGGAAAAAAAAAAAAACAGTTCACTATAAATGATTATTATTTATATATACAATATATATACTATTGGAAAAAAAATTAGAACAGGATCTCCAAAGCTTGCAATAAAGTCTTTTTTTACTTCAAATGTACATCTTCATACAAAAATTAGTGTGACTGTGCAGTTTCAAGCATATCATTGCTCTTCATCCAATTCTGTTACTATTGAACCCCTATATATACCTAGAACAGGGCGTGACTACACAGGTGTGTCCCCTATACCATATTACACAGATAGATCATCCACGCAGAAAAATCACTTCTAGGGGCTCGTGCATACAGGACGTTTTAAAAAAAAAAAATTTGCATTTAACTGCATTTTTACATTAGCGTTATTGCGCGTTTTCCTGTGTATTTTGGGGTGTTTTTCATTAAAAAACACTCTTTATCATGTAAAAACGCCTAAAAACGTAAAACGCGGCTAAACGTGGATAAACAAATAGCTGATTGCAAATTCCCCCCTGACAGCTAAATGTAAAAAATATGAACTGCTGGCAAAAAAAAGAAAACAAATATGGAAAAAAAAAATGACGTGGGCGTGCCCCCCCACCCCCCACCCCCTCTCCCAATTCCATACCAGGGCTTCAGGTTTTTTTTTGTTTTGTTTTTTTAAAAATGGTGTGAGGTCCCCCCAAAAATCCATACCAGACCCTTATCCAAGCATGCAGCCTGGCAGGTCGCTCATCCCCTCCTTTCCTGAGCTGCCGGCCTGCATGCTTGGATAAGGGTCTGGTATGGATTTTGGGGGGGACCCCATGCCAGTTTTTTTTTTTCATTTTGGTGTGCGGTTCCCCTCCAAATCCATACCAGGCCCGAAAAGACATGTTTTTTTCCCGATTTTTTTTTTTTTGCCGGAAATTATTTTTTTACATTCAGCTGTCAGCCGGCAACCCCGCTGACAGCTGATGACTCGTTGGTTGTTTTTTTTTTTTTTCAAATTCTTTATTTAACGAACAAAGTGTCCCAGAGAACACATACAAACATGGTCAATAACAAGATTAAATTACAGAAGACGATCAAGAAAAAAAAAGAAAGATACAATACTACAGCAAATTTGATATTTCATACGGAAAATAAGTACAAATCATCTAGAGGGAGAGAGGTATCTGGAAGCCTGGATCAAAGGATCCCCTCAACGGGGGCAGAGGGCCATGAAATGAAAAAAATAAAAATAAATCTCCCTTAAGACAATCCAATGGTAGCAAGAGACTTCTGGAGGAAAGACCTGCCGTAGTCCATAAAATTTAATAGGGATGTTTCCCATCCTGCGGCTCTCCCCCTTGCAGAGTTGAGACTGCATCGCGGGTGGGACACAACATTTTTGCTTTATACAGACAGCAAGAGAGGGTCAAGGATAGTAAGAAGAGTAGGGAAGAAGGCGGAGGAAGGAAGAGGAAGGGGAGGGGGGAGCAAAAAAAAGAAAGAAAAAAAAGTGGAAAAGGGGGATGTTGCTGGGCCAGCAAGAGCAGAGCCAATGAAAGGCCAAGAGGAGGCCAGTCCCCAGAACAGTTATCTATTAAAGCCCAGCCTTCATCAGAGAACACAAACATGTTCCAATGGAGCCAAGTGTTTGGGTACCATTCTCGTTTATTCTGGGCAGTCAGTATCAGGTCCTCCATCCTGTTGGTGTCCTCTACTCTATCGAGCCATAGCGAGATGGAGGGAGGGTTTGGGTCTCCCCATCTCTGTGCAATGCAGGCTTTGGCGGCATTAAGTAGACGACGAAGGACTAACTTCTTATAAACCTTGACAGGGATATCCGAACAGTGGAGAAGGAAGAAGGCAGGGTCGTTTGGAACAAGATAGTCCATAAACTTATGGCAACTCTCTGCACTTCTTTCCAAAAATGGTCCAATTTCGGACAGGACCAGAAAGTATGGAAGATCTTGCACCTCCAGCAACGATCTGAAGCTTCAGGGGAGTACTGGCATACAACTGAAGGTGTGTGGTACCATCTGCTAAGTAATTTGAAATTGCTCTCTTGGATGCGGGTGTTATGGTTAGGGTTAGGGTGTTAGGGTTATGGTGTTAGGGTTGGGGTTAGGGTTAGGGTTTTCCCTTGAAGAACAAGGTTAGGACTCAGGGATTGGAATAGGGAACTGCTCCAAGAGTCAAAGGTCAGAAGGCGTGTCCTTAGAGGTCAAGGGTCAAGAGGCGTGGCTGACCCACCCCCACCAAAGTGTTCCGCCTACCCCAACTAAGTCGGGGAATGAACAAGACAGGGAAGGGTAGGGTGGAAGACTTCAGAGAGAATTGGATAATACTTCGATAGTGATCAGGTGAGAAGGTTCTATTGAGGTCAGCTTCCCATTCACGGATGCAAGGTAGCATGGAGCCTTCCGGTGGAGTCACTAAAAGGGAATGCACTAAAAGGGATCGCTGCCCACGCAATATGTCTTGAACGAAGTCAGTGGGCGTCGGAACCGCGTGGGGGGTGCCCAATGTGCGAAAGAAATTATGGAGTTGCAGCGCTTTCCAAAAATCTAAGGCAAACTGACCTATGCATCAAGGCAGAGATGGAGGGCTTGTCGTCTGAGGTAAGGAGAGGCCTGAAAGTAGCCAGTGGTTGGCAAGATATAGAACGCCCTATCTATTCCAGGGAGAAAATCCGGGTTGCCCATGAAAGGATATAATGAGGTCTAGGCTGAGGAAAGACTCATCGGTTGTTAAGTCCCGGCCCGCTCCTTAACAACCAGCTATCAGTGTTAATTTCGTCTACTAAAACTGACTAAAACATTTTAGTCGACTAACTTAATACCATTTTAAAAACTAAAACAATTGAGATGACTAAAATACGACTAAAACCAAAATGGCATTTTTTTCAAAAGACTAAAATAGGACTAAAATGCCATTTTAGTCAAGACTAAGACTAAAACTAAATTGAAATTTGACGTCAAAATTAACACTGGTCTGTTGTGCATGTTCATACCTCAATACCATAAATAATAACACATTAAATTTTTCACTCCAGTAGTATATAATGAGTTTGGAAATTGTAGAGAACTGCTTAAATAATGCATTACAATTTAACTACACCCATTAGATTTTAGATGACTAAAATGAGTTTTAGTCGACTAAAATCATTTTACTCGACTAAAAATTTCCTGGAGATTTAGTTGACTAAATACGATTAAAACTAAAACAATTGCAGAAGACTAAAATGGGACTAAAACTAAACTGCCATTTTAGTCCTAAGACTAAGACTAAAACTAAATCGAAATTTGCTGCCAAAATTAACACTGCCAGCTATACACCAGTGTGTTAAAGAGAGAAAAAAAAAAAACGTATCAAACTACACTACGCGTGCGTTGAAGTCTATTACATGCAACTACACATTGAAGTCTATTACATGCAAAACACGATCTGCTGCGGGAAAAAAAGTCCCTGACCCTTTCCAAAAAACGCAGGATCGCAAAACGCACAGATGTGAACTACATCCATAGGAAACCATGACAAATGCACTGTAGTGCGTTTCTGCAAAACGTCCCAAAAAACGCATAGGTGTGAATGTAGGGTCAGTATCCAAAATGAAAAATTCTCATGCAGTCTAATATATTATTATTAAACATTTACAGAGAAAAATTCTTACCAAATCTAGGTAACAGAGAGACCTAATTATATAAATTAAATGACCACCACAATCCAAAATTCAGCGATATGAAAAATCCATCACGCCACTCCAGCCATTTCATTTTGTTTTTCAATATCAATGATGAAAGCAATGATATGCTTGAAACTGCGCAGTCACGACAATTTTTGTATGAAGATTTACATTTGAAGTAAAAAGACTTTATTGCAAGACTTGGAGATCCTGTTCTCATTTTTCTTGGATGTCTGTTTTGGTGGAACAATGAGAGCCCACCATTGACAAGATCTCCAGCAACAAAATTGTAACACAGCAGGAGTGACTTACTCTATTTTTGATTATACACTATGTTACCAGAAGTATTGGGACGCCTGCCTTTACACGCACATGAACTTTAATGGCATCCCAGTCTTAGTCCGTAGGGTTCAATATTGCGTTGACCCACCCTTTGCAGCTATAACAGCTTCCCTCTTCTGGGAAGGCTGTCCACAAGGTTTAGGAGTGTGTCTATGGGAATGTTTGACCATTCTTCCAGAAGCCCATTTGTGAGGTCAGGTACTGATGTGGGCGAGAAGGCCCGGCTCACAGTCTTCGCTCTAAATCATCCCAAAGGTGTTCGGGTTGAGGTCAGGACCCTGTGCAGGTCATTCAAGTTTCTCCACCCCATGTCTTTGAGGATCAAAGCAGGACAGGATGATGCCATCCTTTTCAGTCAGGCTTCAGGAGGCACGAATGGCCTCTACCTATAGCAGGGGTCTCCAAACTTTTTAAACAAAGGGCCAGGTACTTCAGGCTTTAGGGTGGCCGAATTGTGGCCAGTGGGAGTGGAAACATCCCTGGCATCAGTGTCAGTAAATTATGTGCCATCACTGGTTTTAGAGGGAGGAATAGTGCCATTATTGGTGTCAGTTGGAGGGATAGTGCCCCATTGATGGTGTCAGTTGGAGGGATAGTGCCCCATTGATGGTGTTAGTTGGAGGGATAGTGCCCCATTGATGGTGTCAGTTGGAGGGATAGTGCCCCATTGATGGTGTCAGTTGGAGAAATAGTGTCTCATCAATGGTGTCAGTGGGAAGAATGGTGCCCCATCACTACTGTCAGTTGGAGGAATAGTGCCTCATTGATGGTGTCAGTGGGAGGAATGGTGCCCCATCACTACTGTCAGCTGGAGATATAGCGCCTCATTGATGGTGTCAATAGAAAGAATGGTGCCCCATCACTAGTGTCAGTTGGAGGAATAGTGGGAGGAATGGTGCCCCATGGCTGGTTTCATTTGGAGGACTAGAGCCTCATTAATGGTGTCAATAGAAAGAATGGTGCCTCATCATTGATGTCAGTGGAAGAAATACTGTAGCGCCTCATCAATGGGGTCAGCTGGAGGAATGGTACTTGATCATTGGTGTCAGTTGGAGGAATAGTGCCCCATCATTGGTGTCCATCAGAGAAATAGTGCCCCAAGGGCCAGATAAAAGCAAGCAAAGGGACACATTCGGCCCCCCTGTGTCACAGTTTGGAGAGTGCTGACCTATAGTAAGGATATTATTCAACTTTGGTCAGAGCTGCACAGTTTGTTTTTATCTACAGACGCCCCTTATCTGCATAGGCAGTTTTTTGGTAAAGGTGAACAAACCCGCTTAGCCTTAAAGTGGTTGGTAAGCTCAGACATGAAATATGAACAAAGCATATCCCTCTATAGTGTGTACTGGTCTCAATCCAGAGCACTAAGCTCTCCTCGCGAAGTTCTGCAGTGTGTAATTTCAGCTCTCCATCCCCTGATTTCTGAAAACTCAGACAAGCTGTATAAATTTGGGACTTTGAACAGCTTTAGGCTGCACTCACACCTGGGGGTAGCGTTTTTCGGACGTTTTTATTGCTCAATTGTGGCACGTTTTTATGCAGGACTTGCGTGTTTTATACAGTGTTTTTGAGCTTTGGCGTTTTTTTATTAGATGATAGAGAAAACAATTATCTGTTGCATCCTTTGTTGCTAGGTATTTCAGCTTTTTTTTAGCTTTTCCATCAGCTTTTTTTTAGTTTTTTTTTATTATTATTTTTCATAATTTTTTAATTTATTTTTTCGTTAGGGTAAGGGGTTAGAGTTAACATTAGGTTCGGGTTAGGAGTAGGAGTTGGGGTTAGGGTTAGGGGTTAGGGTTATTTATTATTAATATTATTTTTTTGTTAGGGTTAGGGTGTTACTACTACTACTACTACTACTACTACTACTACTACTACTACTACTACTACTACTACTACTACTAATAATAATAATAATAAAAATAATAAATGAATAAATAACTGTAAAACAAATACACAAATAAATAAAAATCATAAATAAAAAAAAGTAATAATAAAGAAATAATTAATCCCTAACTTTATTCCCTAACCCTTAAAAAAATAACTAAACACCCTAACCCTAAGACAAAATAAATAAATTATTATTGGGGGCGTGGCTTGGATGGCTTCCGGAGCGGACGTGTCTCCTTAGAGCTCCGGACCAGATCCGCCTGCAAACAGCTAAAAGCAGCTAAAAAGCACCGATAACATGGGCAAACCTCGCAAGGCTAAAGACCCGGAACCCAGGGGACATACCACCAGATCTTCGTCGGCTCCCCCGCCCCTCATCACGGAGTACTTTGGCCTCGGGGCTCCGGCGGGACACCACGAGGCCAAGATGGCGCCGGCGCCGGCTCCACCATCATATGCAGCGGCCCTCTCCTCCTCTCCTCCGCGGCTCTCCCCGGGAAAGCGAATGGACAGGTGTGCCTCTGAGGGGGATCTGCTACCCGATCGCCCACCGCTCCCACCTGCCAGCAGCCAGGCCGGCCTTTATACTATCCCATGTGGGGGACACACTTGGCAGCCTGTCCCAGCCGTTTTCTCCCTGCCTATTGGGGCCTACACCGACACCGAGTGCAGGCCAAGCTTCTCCTCTGTGGGAATCCTCAGCCCAGGAGTGGGACCCAAATTCCCTGCCACAGAGATCCCAGGCTACAAGGGACAAGTCATCATCCTCATCCCTGCAGCACAAGGAGTCTAACAAAGTGGCAAGGCCTTCCTCACCGCAGCGGCCTGAAGAGCTGTAGGGGGTTCATTCACATGCAGCTTATGCAGCACAAGTACATGCCAGTGATCCGGTAAGGCAATCTAGCTTCAAGACCCCTCCACATACATTGCAGAGGGGGCCTCCCCCACTGGGCACTTCCTCCACTACCATGAGGGATCCACATGCCCATATCACAATGGACCCTGAACCCGATGCATGTACTTCATGGAGAGATTATGTCCGTTGCATGCCCACGAAACAGGACTTTCGTATGCTTATCCAAGAGGTACGTGACACATGTAGATCTGAAATTAACATGCTCCGTACTGATATACATCACTTGTCTGCTAAGGTCCATTCTATAGAAGAAGAAGCATACGATACAAGGATGGAAGTCTCCCACATACATGATCGATTATCCACGCAAGCTTCGGCCCTCAGAGAATTTCAACGCCATCTTGAGGATCTTGACAATAGAGGCAGACGTAACAACATTAGAGTCCGTGGCCTCCCAGAAGCGACCCAGGACGAGGACTTACAAGTCACACTGCAAGCTATCTTTAACAATGTTTTGGGTCGCCCGGAAAACCAAAGAGTCAAGCTGGACAGAGCCCATCGCGCTCTTCGCCCCCGAGGGCCAGGCCCAAGACCAAGAGATGTAATTTGCAGGGTCCATAACTACGCTCTGAAGGAAGATATAATGAGAAAAGCTCGCAACATGCGTACCATCGATTTTGATGGAGCCCCTATACAGCTGTACCCGGACTTGTCCTGGATCACCCTCCAGCAAAAGCGCTCCCTACAGCCACTCCTCACAACACTAAAGGAACATGACTTCCGTTACCACTGGGGTTTCCCCTTTAGCCTCACAGCAAAGAAAGATGGGAGATCCACCACACTGCGATACCCGGAGGACCTCCACTCATTCTGCAAGGACTTGGACATTCCGGTTCCCCCCACACCCGGGTGGGACCCCCTACCCACTCCACCACCTCGTCCGGAACCCTGGGTTCAGGTGAACGGGAGAAAGCGACAGAGACCGCATTCCAATAGTCCCCCGGCAAATATCCACCAGAGATGACTTTCCCCTCTCTTTTTTGTTTTTTCTTTTTCTTTTTGCTGACCAAGAGGCTCCAGATCAGGATAAGTTATTAGCAGAAGTGTTACGAATATTGCTTATCATGCTGAGAGCTCAGGAAATAAGCTGTTTCTCTTGTTCCCACTGTATAGGGTTAGACCCTAAGTTTTAAAAATTTCCCTTTTTTTTTTTTTTTCTTTATTTCCACTAGGTGGGAATATGGGTTGAAGATTTAGCACTTATGCAACTTTAAGGCACAATACTATTGTTGATATACTACGGTTATGTTCTAACCCTCACAAGCTATCAATGGGGTCCCCCTCTCCCTTACTCCCCCTCCCCTTCCATCCCACTACCCTAGCCCTTCCCCCCCCCCCTCACCCCATACTTACCATTCCCCACCCCCTCCTACCCCCCTCTGTCCTACCATCCTTTACCCCACTAGAATGTACCAACATATGTACCTAATGGCCCTCACTTATCCCGGGTTGCTAAAGAGCTAATGGGAAGAGTTGCTGGGTCTTTACCCTGCCAGTACCTCCCATATTAGTGTGGTTGGTCCATCACTGAGCATAAACAGCACTAGCTGAATGTATCTGCTGCCTTGGTCTAGACCAAATGGTTATCTGGTTACTAGCTGTTAAAGGAAAGTTCTTCTTTTTTTTTTTGCTGCTTCATCATGGTGTGCTGCATAATTATTTAACTGCAGGCGGATCTGGGAGGGGATAGCGGCCGGTCTGGGACTGTCCTATCCTCCCCCAGGAGACCTTCGAATGGCTTCCCCTATAACCCCTGTGGAGAGTAATGTTTTCATTCCCCGCATGGGGGGGAGCCCTCCGAGGGTTTCCAACCCACCGCTCTGTTTAAGTGGGTTAAACCTCATTTGGTTACTACTTGATTTTGTACTAATTTTTGTTTTCTTTTTCTTTGTCGTCCACTTCTCCTTCTATTCTCTAGCCCCTGGCTTCTCTTTTTTCTGTTTCCCCCTAACTTGTTGTACTGTGGGTGCTCCCCGCCTCTGGAGCCCAGGCCTAGCCCGTAGGAACATGTTCCTGGTTGGGTATGTACCTTACTTAAAAGTTCAGTCGATTATCATCCTCTGCATCCAAGCGTGCTCCATTCATCTTGGTAAGCTAATACTTCTTATATTTTTACCACCCAATGATTGACATATTATCATTAAATGTGAAAGGTCTTAATTCTAACACCAAACGAAGCTTAGCCCTAAGGGAATTTAAAAGATCTAAAGCTGACATTATTTTCACCCAGGAAACGCACCTCACTAAGACTGATAATATGGCCTTTGCCACTAAGTATTATTCCCAGATATACCTAGCTTCTAATCCTCGTAAACGAGCAGGCGTGGCTATTTTGTTCAAAAAAGACTCCCCCTTCAAGTTACAATCACTAATTTCGGATCCCCTAGGACACTATATCATCCTGAGAGGCACTTGGAAGAATGCTGACCTTACACTCTGTAATGTATACGCCCCTAACACTAATCAAACCTCCTTCCTATCTAAAGTGTATAAAGGACTATTTGCATTTCCCCATTAGTACCTGGTTATTGGCGGAGACTTTAACCTGACCTTTTCCTCCTGCCTAGATAGACACTCTCTCGGGCAGAGTCAGGCCCCCAAAGCCCTCGAGAGAAGGTGCTCTCTCTTCCGCCAATTGACCAGGAAATACGCCCTGTTCGACTGTTGGAGAACTGCAAACCCCTCAGCTAAAAAATCTACTTTCTACTCCCACCCGCATAAGTCCCACTCGCGCATAGATTATTTCTTTGTGAATGCCCCAACCCTGAGAGCCCACGAGAGCACAGATATTCAAGCTATCTTATTGTCGGATCATGCCCCAATAACCCTATCCCTGGAATTGTCCCTGGGAACCCTTCGTACATGTCATTGGCGATTGAATGATTTTCTGCTCAAGCATGACCCCTCCAGAGAGGACCTGGAAAAAACAATGAAATTATATTTTGCAGAAAACAGCTCACCAGAGGTTTCCATTGCTACTCTCTGGGAGGGTCATAAAGCCGTCCTCAGGGGCCAATGTATCTCGCTATCCACGGCGCTCAAGAAGAAAGCTAATACGGCCCGCATAGCCCTATTGGCTAAGCTCAAACAATTGGAAGCAAGGCTGCTCTTCTCTCCGTCCTTAAAAACTCTTAGAGAGATTGTACAGGTACGGGCCGGTCTCAGTGATATAGATGTGGGTAAAATCGAGAAGGCGCTAATAAGACTACGGCAAACCTACTATGACAAAGCAAACAAACCACATACACTATTAGCCAAACAACTACGAGATAAACTCGCGACCACCTCCATTACCCATCTTAATGACCGAACGGGTACTCCCCAAACACATCCCACCAAGATTGCTCAGATTTTTCATGACTACTATTCGACCCTGTATAATAATCCGGACGTTCCACACAACCCTCCCTCACAAGACCTATCCCAAAGAATCCATTCCTACTTAGAGGAGTGCGACACACCGAGACTCTCCCCCTCCGCCTTGACCACCCTAAACTCCCCCATTACAGAGGAAGAGATCACGGACACAATTAAATCGCTTCCAAACAACAAAGCCCCAGGTCCTGATGGGCTCCCATACCAGTACTACAAAACTTTCTTACCGCACCTACTCCCCCATATGACAACACTGTTTAACTCATTTTTGTCAGAGACACCTATACCACGAGATATGCAAAACTCCTACCTTACGTTGATTCCCAAACCTGGCAAAGATCATAGCTTGCCTTCAAATTATAGACCTATTGCGCTACTTAACGCTGATCTTAAAATCTTTACGAAGTTACTAGCTAACAGATTAAACAATTTCATGCCATCACTGATCCATAAAGACCAGGTAGGCTTTATACCCATGAGGCAGGCAGGGGACAATACCCGTAAGGTTATCGACTTGGTAGAAGTAGCAAATAGGACCAAAGTAGAGGCACTCCTGCTCAGTCTTGATGCAGAAAAAGCTTTTGATAGGCTAAGTTGGCCTTTCCTGTTTGCTACTCTACGGCGAGCCGGAATTGCGGGCCCCTTTTTGCGAGCCATCTATCATTTATATTCATCCCCATCAGCCATGGTGCGTACCCAGCACGCAACTTCTAACACCTTTTCGATTTCAAACGGAACGCGACAGAGATGCCCGTTCTCACCGCTCCTTTACGCCCTTTGCATAGAACCCTTAGCAGCCCATATTAGGGAAAACTTAAACATACATGGCATTACAGTTCAAACCAGAGACTTTAAGATCTCCCTATATGCAGATGACGTTCTCCTTACACTCATGCAACCCCACATTTCCTTGCCGAACCTACATGTAGAACTGGATAGATACAGTGTCCTATCGGGATATAAGATAAACAACTCTAAAACAGAGGCTCTCCCTATCAATATGCCTCCTCAAACGCAAGTGGCCCTCTCGCAAGCATTTAATTACTCCTGGAAAACTTCCTCCCTAAAATACCTAGGAGTCCATCTCACACCCACATATGATTCCCTATATAAAGCTAACTTCCCCCACATATATACCATTATCAGAGCCTCACTGGCTAAATGGAAACCCCTGAAATTGTCCCTCTTTGGACGATTAGCTACCCTTAAAATGATGATCCTACCCCAACTGCTATACCTATTTGAGACACTTCCGATATCTATACCAGCCACACACCTAAAGAGACTGCAGGGCGACATGATTAATTTTTTCTGGAACTACAAGAGACACCGGATTGCTAAATCGGTTCTCTACGCCCCCCGCAACCAAGGAGGCCTAGCGTTTCCTAATATAGCTAAATATTACTTGGCAGCTCAACTACGCCCTGTAGCCTCTTGGTGTACCCTACACGCTTACAACCGCTGGACACAAATCGAAAAGCTATGGTTAGCCCCTATACATCCGAACTCACTATTGTGGAGCTCTGATGTGGCTTCCGAAACCATGCAGTTGCTGGGACCAATGTCCCTCTTACGCCAGCTGTGGAAGCGTGCAAAAGCGGCACATCCCCTTACCACCCCTTCATCACCGGTCACGCCCTTCTTATTTACCCCCAACATCCCGGACAGTCTGACCTCTCAGATGTCCCATTTTTGGATGGAAAGGAACCTATTCCGCTATGGCCAACTGATAGACCCCAGGACCCGTATTTTAAGGTCATTTCAAGATTTGCAAAAAGAATTTGACATTCCCAAACAGGCCTTCTTCAGCTACTTACAAATATGACACTATGCACAAGCCTTAGTCCCTGATCTCCATTTTTCCCCGCTAACTGATTTAGAAAAGCTGTGCTTGGAGAGCTCATCCCCTAAAGGCATGATCTCACAAACCTACCAGCTCCTAACACACGATTTCTCACCAGAGGGTCCCCGGCATGTATACATGGGTAAGTGAGAGCAAGCCTTGGGTGCAGACCTTCCTCTCCACACATGGCAGCTCATCTGGTCTCAAGCCACTAAAAGCTCTATGTGTATGCTATATAAAGAGAACCAATACAAGATTTTGTTCCATTGGTATCAGACCCCTGACTTGCTCCACTCCATGTACCCACTGACTGACTCTCGCTGTTGGCGGTGTCATAAGGACAGGGGAACCCTATACCACATTTATTGGACATGCCCCCTGATTGTGCCATATTGGGAATTGGTTCACTCCCTCCTCGGGGCCATCCTTGGTCCGGGGTTGCCTTTCGACCCGAAGGTTTTTGTGTTAGGCCTCCCACCAATTTCCCTCCCTAGAAGATCCAAAAAACTTCTATCACATATCCTAACAGCTGCACTTTGTTTGGTGGCATTAAAATGGAAGCAGAGGGAACCACCTTCGATGTCGGAACTCCACTCCAGGATTAGAGATGTCAAAAGGATGGAATATCTCACGGCCTCCTTAACTGACAAACTTGAGAAACATAATCAAGTATGGGAACTATGGGTCCTTTTTGAAAATCCCGTAACCTAAACCGCTATGTGACGCCCTCTGGAGGGTTGGCCTTTCCCTCTGGCGGGGGGAGACTGGGCTCCCGGGGTGGGGCGCGATCCCACTGCCCTCATTCCACTTCCCTATTTTCCCTACTTAATTCTACTCATCCCACTCTAGACTTCCTGCTAACTTTCCTTCTTCTCAATTCTTCTCTATAATTTCTATTCTTACACTTTTTTCTATCATTCTTTTTTTCTGATACGTTGTACAAGGTATACATCCAGTGGTATAAATCTAAAGTTTGTCCACCTGTTATAATTTTTTCCTATTTTTCTAACATTCAGACAGATATGTAAAGTGACACTAACTTCATGTTATAACTGTTATTAGAGCCGGGCTCTTTTCTGGAAATGACTACTGCACTTTATTATGTATCACCTTGTACTTTAATTTTCTATTTGTGTTCTATTATGAAAAATTTAATAAAAATTGTCAATTTTTCAAAAAAATAAATTATTATTATTATTATTATTATTATTATTAATATTTTTTTGTTCAGGTTGGGGTATTTATTATTTTTATTATTATTACTACTATTATTAATAATAAGGATTTATTTAAAAAAAAAAATTAAGGTTAGGGGTTGATTATTATTTATGTATTATTACATATTAATAATTTATTTTATTTATTTATGGTGATTTTTACTTGTGTAGTTGTTTTAGTAGTGTGTATTTATTTTACATGTATTTATTCATATATTATTTTTTTATTTTTTAAAAATTTTCATTTGAGCAGAAAATCATGCAAAAAAGACGACAAAATGCACGCATGCACACAAAATCACAGAAATGGCATGCTCCCATTCATTTTTATGAGAGTAAAAATGTGCCAAAAACACTCAAATCCGCTTAATTTGGGCTCCAAAAAAATCTCCAGAACTTTTTTGAGCTTCAGGCAACTTGTAGTGGAGATGTGAATTGTCTCTGTAGCGAATAATTGATTTTTTTCTCCTCCAGCGTTTTGGAGCTTCAAGTTAAAAAACGATGAGGTGTGAAGGGGGCCTTAGAGAAGAGAAGACAGCAGATAAACAAGTACAACTTATGTAGGAGGATTTGTTTCATCTCTGTGTAACTTCTGAGGCTGGTCACTTCACTGGATATATGTGAGGGCTTACAACCAAACCACTTAAGGACCAGCCTCGTTTTGAGATTTTGGTGTTTACATGTTTAAAACAGGGTTTTTTTTTGCTAGAAAATTACTTAGAACCCCAAACATTATATATTGTTTTTTTTTATAACACCCTAGAGAATAAAATGGCGGTCATTGCAATACTTTTTTTCTCACCATATTTGCGCAGCGGTCTTACAAGCGCACTTTTTTTGGAAAAAATTCACTTTTTTAATAAAAAAATAAGACAACAGTAAAGTTAGTCCAATTTTTTTTTGTTATATTGTGAAATATAATGTTACGCTGAGTAAATTGATACCCAACATGTCACGCTTCAAAATAGCGCCCGCTCGTGGAATGGCGTCAAACTTTTACCCTCAAAAATCTCCATAGGCGATGTTTAAAAAATTCTACAGGTTGCATGTTTTGCGTTACAGAGGAGGTCTAGGGCTAGAATTATTGCTCTCACTCTACTGATCGTGGTGATACCTCACATGTGTGGTTTGACCACCGTTTTCATATGCAGGCGCTACTCACGCATGCGTTCGCTTCTGCGCGCGAGCTCGTCGGGACGGGGCGCTTTAAAAAAAATGTTTTTTTCTTATTTATTTTACTTGATTTTATTTATTTTTCACTGTTTTTTTTTTTTTTTAATTGGGTCACTTTTATTCCTATTACAAGGAATGTAAACATCCCTTGTAATAGAAAAAAGCACGACAGGACCTCTTAAATATGAGATTTGGGGAAAAAAAAAAATGACAACAGAAAATTGTGCCTTTAACCACTTGCTTACAGGGCACTTAAACCCCCCCCCCCTCCTGTCCAGACCAATTGTTAGCTTTTAGCGCTGTCGCACTTTGAATGACAATTGCGCGGTCATACAACACTGTACTCAAATGAAAGTTTTTTTTCATTTTTTTCCCACAAATAGAGCTTTCTTTTGGTGGTATTTGATCACCTCTGTGGTTTTTACTTTTTGTTAAAAAAATTGAAAAAGACCGAATTAAAAAAAAAAATGTTATATTTTTTTAATAGGTCATTTTTCTCCTTCATTGATGTACGCTGATGAGGTGGCACTGATGGGCACCGACAGATGGCAGTGATGGGCACTGATTGCTTACACTGATGGCAGCACTGCTAGGTGGCACTGATTGGCACCACTGGTGGGCATTGATAGGTGGCACTTGTGGGCATTGATAGGTGGCACTGCTGGGCACTGGCAGGTGGCAATGGCAGGTGGCACTGGCTGGCACAGATGAGGCATATGTGCCTCCTTCCTCTTCGGACCGATGTCCCTTTAACATAAGCCGGTGATCGTCTTTTTTTGGAAATTGAGGTCCGCGCTGTGGCCGTCATTCGGCTATGGCGTGGACCTCAAGAGGTTAAGACGTATGGGCGCAAGTGACGTTTTGATGGGGCCATCTTCTCCTCAATCATCTCCTTACCCCCTCGCCGCTACCGACGGCTCCGGTAGGCGGCAAAGGGCGAGGGAGAGCGTCGGGAGGGGGGTGGCACCTGTCCCGCCGCCAATAACGGTGATCTCACGGCTGAGACCACCATTATCGTAAACAGAACCGCCGGCTCTAAAGATGGATACCTCGGTTACCGAGATATCCATCTTCAAACTGCCAACGTATAAATACAGGAGCCGGTCGGTAAGTGGTTAATATTCTAGGGTGTAACATTCTACACTCAACAGGCCATACAGCTCAGCTTCACTTTGTATGATGTCATCACAAACCCGGATATAAAAAGTCTGACAAATATTTGCTTTATATACACATGGAAGATTTTCTGTGTCATGTAAATCCATTAAGACAACACAATAAGCTCTGAGTGATGATGGAACGGCTGAAGTTGTGCTGTGTACTGTATAGTAGGAGAAAAAAAAAAATGATATTTATACAATTTTAAGTAGAGTATACTGAGGGGTTTATCATGATTAAAGTTCCCTTTTATTAACCACTTGCCTACCGGGCATTTCTACCCCCTTCCTGCCCAGGCCAATTTTCAGCTTTCAGCGCTGTCGCACTTTGAGTGACAATTACTCAGTCATACAACACTGTACCCAAATTACATTTTTATCATTTTTTCACACAAATAGAGCTTTCTTTTGGTGATATTTAATCACCATTAAATCACCGTGGAATTTATTTTTTGCTTAAAAAAAGAAGAAAAAAGGAAAATTTTGAAAAAAAAGCAAAACATTTTTCATAGTTTGTTATAAAATTTAGCAAACGGGTAATTTTTCTATTTCACTAATGGGCGCTGATGAGGTGGCACTGATGAGGCTGCACTGATGGGCACTGATGAGGCTGCACTTATCGGTGGAACTGATGGGCACTGATAGGTAGCACTGATGGGCACTGATCGGTGGCACTGATGAGGAGGTACTGATGAGGCGGCACTGATTGGTGGCACTTATGGGCACTGATGAGGAGGTACTGATAGGCAGCACTGATATGTACTTATAGGAGGCACTGATAGGCACTGATGAGGAGGCACTGATGAGGCTGCACTGATCGGTGGAACTGATGGGCACTGATAGGCAGCACTGATGGGCACTGATAGGCAGCACTGATGGGCACTGATCGGCACTGATAGGCAGCACTGATGGGCACTGATCGGTGGCACTGATGGGCACTGATGAGGTGGCACTGATAAGGCTGCACTAATGAGCACTGATGAGGCTGCACTTATCGGTGGAACTGATGGGCACTCATAGGTAGCACTGATGGGCACTGATCGATGGCACTGATGGGCACTGATGAGGCGGTACTGATCGGTGGAACTGATGGGCACTGATCGGTGGCACTGATGGGCACTGATGAGGAGGCACTGATGAGGCGGCACTGATGAGGCTGCACTGATGGGCACTGATTAGGCGGTACTGATCGGTGGAACTGATGGGCACTGATAGGCAGCACTGATGGGCACTGATCTGTGGCACTGATGGGCACTGATGAGGCGGCACTGATCAGTGGCACTTATGGGCACTGAAGAGGAGGCACTGATAGGCAGCACTGATGTGCACTTATAGGCAGCACTGATGGGCACTGATGAGGCGGCACTGATGGGCACTGATGAGGCTGCACTGATCGGTGGAACTGATGGGCACTGATAGGCAGCACTGATGAGGAGGCACTGATGAGGCGGCACTGATTGGTGGCACTTATGGGCACTGATGAGGAGGCACTCATGAGGTGGCACTGATGGGCACTGGTAGATGGCACTGATAGGCAGCTCTGAGAGGTGAAACCAGTAGGTGAAACCTTGTGAGCTGCCACCCTAAACCTAAATATCCTGAATAAACACAAAAAATAATCAGCTGCCCGCACTACCCACACTTCCCCACACTTTGATAATACAATATATATATATATATATATAAACTGTGCAGCACTAATAATGTAAATAATAAATACAATAAACTATATATAGCAAAGATATCTATAAAACATCACCATGCATTTAAAGGAATACATAAATCAACAGTGCTCGTGCTCCGTGATATTGCACTCAGTCCTCAATGAGGATAATATAAAACTAAACGACAATAGTCCATATAAAAAATAATAAATAATAATAAAGTGCTTGTGCTCCGTGAATATCAATAAATCATTGATGAAGTATTTCAACCAAACAGCAAAAGTCCATCGTAACATCAATCATGTGATAATGGTGTCTTCATGCGTGGTGCACACATAACCCCCCACCGGGTGTTCCCTCACCTTAAGGGCATAAATAATAAGCCTGTAATAAATAGCAGTAGCCTGCAGAGATCCTCCTTTTCTTGCTATGCGGGTTTGTGGAATACAGAACACAGGACATCTACTCCTTCTGATAATAACATAGCTCACAGGTCTCTATTTTCTCCTGGTATGTTTCAGAAAATCTCCTCATATACATCACATGCGGGAAATGACAGAGGCAGGCGATAGCGTGATACCGTTTAAAACATTTTTAATTGCACATAAAACTCCACATATATACAAGTCACATTTCAAATAAATAAAAATGCCTTTTAAAGTGCTATAGTGCTGAGGGGTGATAGAGTCACCTGTGGTCCGGCTCTGCAGCCCCGGTTTTCATGGCGTTCCTCCCTGTCCTATGTCAGCTCTCCTGCACTTCCTGGTACCTCTCGTCAGCTGATCAAGCTCCTCAGAGGAAGTCACGAGAGTGACGAAACCTTAAGGTGAGGGAACACCCGGCGGGGGGTTGTGTGTGCACCACGCATGAAGACACCATTATCACATGATTGATGTTACGATGGACTTTTGCTGTTAGGTTGAAATACTTCATCAAGGATTTATTGATATTCACGGAGCACAAGCACTTTATTATTTTTTATTATATTTTTTATCATTACTATTATTATTTATTATTTTTTATATGAACTGTTGTTTAGTTTTATATTATCCTCATTGAGGACTGAGTGCAATATCACGGAGCAGGAGCACTTTTGATTTATATATTCCTTTAAATGCATGGTGTTGTGTTATAGATATCTTTGCTATATATAGTTTATTGTATGTATTATTTACAATTATTAGTGCTGCACAGTTTATATATATATATATATATATATAGCTCTGAGAGGTGACACTGGTGAGGTGGCACTGATCGGTGGCACTGATGAGGCAGCACTGATGGGCACTGGTAGACAACACTGATAGGCAGCTCTGAGAGGTGACACTGATGAGGAGGCACTAATGAGGCAGCACTGATGAGGCAGCACTGATAGGCAGTATAGGCGGCACTGATTGGTGACACTAATAGGCACTGGTAGACGGCACTGATAGGGAGCTCTGAGAGGTGACACTGATGAGGAGGCACTAATGAGGTGGCACTGATGAGGAGGCACTAATGAGGCAGCACTGATAGGCAGTATAGGCGGCACTGATTGGTGACACTAATAGGCACTGGTAGACGGCACTGATAGGGAGCTCTGAGAGGTGACACTGATGAGGAGGCACTAATGAGGCGGCACTGATGAGGCGGCACTGATAGGCAGCACTGATAGGCAGTATAGGCGGCACTGATTGGTGACACTGATAGGCACTGGTAGACGGCACTGATAGGGAGCTCTGAGAGGTGACACTGATGAGGAGGCACTAATGAGGTGGCACTGATGAGGCGGCACTGATAGGCAGCACTGATGGGCAGTATAGGCGGCACTGATTGGTGACACTGATAGGCACTGGTAGACGGCACTGATAGGGAGCTCTGAGAGGTGACACTGATGAGGAGGCACTGATAGGCAGCACTGATATGCAGCATAGGTGGCACTGATGGGCACTGATTGGTGGCACTGATGGGCACTGGTAGACAACACTGATAGGGAGCTCTGAGAGGTGACACTGATGAGGAGGCAGTGATGGGCACTGATTGGCAGCACTGATGGGCACTGATAGGTGGTACTAACAGGTACTGATTGGCAGCACTGGTAGGCACTGGTTGGCAGCACTGGTGGGCACTGGTGGGACTGCACTGATAATCACTCAGTGCCCTGATTAACAGTGCCGATGTCCTTTGAAAATAAGGCAGTTATCGGCTTTCTTGTCTCCTCACTCTGGCAGCGAAAAAAAGCCGATAACCGACCTGCGCTCACATCCTGTGATCAGCTGATATTGTCTGACAGCTGATCACGGGGTAAAGGGCTGCTGTGATTGGCCCTTTACCTCAATCTGTGTTTGGCTGAGTCCGAAGGACAGAGGACAGAAGGACAAAAGAAAGGACAGAGCGCACCACAGGGGGCACGCTGGCAGCATGACCACGGGAGGACGTCCATGTACGCCTTCCCTGCAAAGGAAGCCCACGCTGTAGCCGTCTTTCGACTATAGCGTGGGCAGAAAGTGGTTAAAATGTATCTAAACCCAAGGACTGCAATATATTGCAACTTACCGCAGGTACATCGCGCTACGGCCAAAGAGAGAAAGGGAACAGTGCATGCTTATAACAGTGCAGCAGAGTGCACAGGAAGTTATCAGCTGACTGGACTTCTGGCAGGGTCAACAGGTATTTTGTTGCACTTATTCACCAGATATTACCAATTGTTCTCAATAGAATATCTAAAGAAGATTTTCAACTATAGCATTTTTTCCATAGTTACATTGATCCAGCGTGGACCAATATAACTACCATAGACGTGTGCACAGGGTGTCTCCTCTCCAGCCAGCCAGGGATGTTTCAGGATGGGGAGCAGGGGAGGGGGCCAGTAAATATGAAACTTATTTGCCCCTTCTTTTTCTGAATAAACACAGTGAGCTATCAGTACCGATCACTCCTGTGTCCACTCATAACTGAAGCATAGTAAACTGTATTTCCTATGCTTCAGTTTGCGAATGAACAGAAAGCTCAGCACAGAGGACTTCCCATTCATTTACTGTCCAGTACAGCTGAGGCTGCAAAGAAAGGAACTGGGGAATACCTGTCCTCAGTCACTTTCTCTGTCTCAAAAGTGAGTGTCACACCTGCCCCTAACGTAAGTGGTCAGACATTATAGCCGGCTACTGTGTTTTTGTGTTGTACTGTAAAAAACTGTAGAAAAAAAAATATATATTGTAAAAAAATAATAAAAAAAATAAAAATACAGCATATACTCTATACATATATGTTGTCCTTAAAGAGGTTGTATTTTTTTTAAAAATAACAAACATGTTATACTTACCTCCTAGATGCAAGGGTTTTGCACAGAGTGGCCCCGATCCTCCTCTTCTGGGGTCCCCCAGCGGTGCTCCTGGCTCCTCCCCATATCGAATGCCCCATCGGAGAAGCGCTTTCCATGGGGGCACCCATGCGGGCGCGCTCCTGTGTCCTGCTGCTGCGTCCATTGACACAGACAGCAGGACTCAGCCCCGCCCACCGTCTCCCGCATCATTGGATTTGATTGACAGCAGCGGGAGCCAATGGCTGCGCTGCTATCAATCTACTTAATCAGGACCCGAGACAGCGGCTGGTGCTGCTGGGCTCGTCCCCGACGCTGGAAAAACCGGGTTCAGGTAAGTAAAAGGGGGATCTGGAAGGCTGCTGCATCACAGGAGGTTTTTCACCTTAATGCCTAGAATGCAATACGATGAAAAACCTTGAGGATTTACAACACCTTTAATCACAGTGTGTAAACCATCAACCACAAATTATATCAAATAATACTAAATTACTAAATGATAAAATTATAATGACCCATATAGTGCATAATCCATATAGTGCAGCTTTAAAGAAAAGGTCCATTAATAAATAACATCCTTCAGGTACTGCTTGCAGCTACACCATGTTGTCAAAAGTATTGGGACGCCTGCCTTTACACGCACATGACCTTTAATGACATCCCAGTCTTGGTCCGTAGGGTTCAATATTGAGTTGGCCCACCCTTTACAGCTATAACAGCTTCAACTCTTCTGCCCCATACACACGATCGGACATTCCGACAACAAAATCCATGTTTTTTTTTTCCGACGGATGTTGGCTCAAACTTGTCTTGTATACACACGGTCACGCAAATGTTGTCGGAAATTCCGATCGCCAAGAACGCGGTGACGTACGACGAGCCGAGAAAAATGAAGTTCAATAGCCAGTGCGGCTCCTCTGCTTGATTCCGAGCATGCGTGGAACTTTGTGCGTCGGAATTGTGTACACACGATCTGAATTTACGACAAGGGATTTTGTTGTCGGAAAATTTGAGATCCAGATCTCAAATTTTGTGTGACGGAAATTCCGATGGAAAATGTCCGATGAAGCCTACACACGGTCGGAATTTCCGACAACAAGCTCCCATCGAACATTTTCCGTCGGAAAATCCGACCGTGTGTACGGGGCATTCTGGGAAGGCTGTCCACAAGGTTTAGGAGTGTGTCTATGGGAATGTTTGACCATTCTTCCAGAAGCCTATTTGTGAGGTCAGGCACTGATGTTTGATGAGAAGGCCTGGCTCGCAGTCTCCGCTCTAATTCATTCCAAAGGTGTTCTATCAGGTTGAGGTCAGGCCAGTCAAGTTCCTCCACCCCAAACGCGCTCATCCACATCTTTTTGGACCTTGCTTTGTGCACTGGTGCGCAGTCATGTTGGAACAGGAAGGGACCATCCCCAAACTGGTCCCACAAAGTTGGGAGCAAAATGTCTTGGTATGCTGACGCCTTAAGCGTTCCCTTCACTGGAACTAAGGGGCCAAGCCCAACCCCTGAAAAACAACCCCTCACCATAATCCCCCCTCCACCAAATGATTTGGACCAGTGCACAAAGCAAAGTCCATAAAGACATGGATGAGCGAGTTTGGGGTGGAGGAACTTGACTGGCCTGCACAGAGTCCTGACCTCAACCCGATAGAACACCTTTGGGATAAATTAGAGTTAAGATTGCGGGCCAGGCCTTCTCATCCAACATCATCGTCTGACCTCTGTACACACTGCACACTGCTCCGCTGTGTACACTATACTTACTACTCCACTGTGTGCAAAATACTATTCCACTATGTACACTATATTTCTATGTACAGTATCTCACAAAAGTGAGTACACCCCTCACATTTTTGTAAATATTTTATTATATCTTTTCATGTGACAACACTGAAGAAATGACACTTTGCTACAATGTAAAGTAGTGAGTGTACAGCTTGTATAACAGTGTAAATTTGCTGTCCCCACAAAATAACTCAACACACAGCCATTAATGTCTAAACCGCTGGCAACAAAAGTGAGTACACCCCTAAGTGAAAATGTCCAAATTGGACCCAATTAGCCATTTTCCCTCCCCGGTGTCATGTGACTCGTTAGTGTTACAAGGTCTCAGGTGTGAATGGGGAGCAGCTGTGTTAAATTTGGTGTTATCGCTCTTGCTCTCTCATACTGGTCACTGGAAACTCAATGTGGCACCTCATGGCAAAGAACTCTCTGAGGATCTGAAAAAAAGAATTGTTGCTCTACGTAAAGATGGCCTAGACTATAAGAAGATTGCCAAGACCCTGAAACTGAGCTGCAGCACGGTGGCCAAGACCATACAGCGGTTTTACAGGACAGGTTCCACTCAGAACAGGCCTCGCCATGGTCGACCAAAGAAGTTGAATGCACATGCTCAGTGTCATATCCAGAGATTGTCTTTGGGAAATAGACGTATGAGTGCTGCCAGCATTGCTACAGAGGTTGAAGGGGTGGGGGGTCAGTCTGTCAGTGCTCAGACCATACGCCGCACACTGCATCAAATTGGTCTGCATGTCTGTCGTCCCAGAAGGAAGCCTCTTCTAAAGATGATGAACAAGAAAGCCCACAAACACTTTGCTGAAGACAAGCAGACTAAGGACATGGATTACTGGAACCATGTCCTATGGTCTGATGAGACCAAGATAAACTTATTTGGTTCAGATGGTGTCAAGTGTGTCTTGCCTACAGTCAAGCATGGTGGTGGGAGTTTCATGGTCTGGGGCTGGATGAGTGCTGGCAGCACTGGGGACCTACAGTTCATTGAGGGAACCATGAATGCCAACATGTACTGTGACATACTTAAGCAGAGCATGATCCCCTCCCTTCGGAGACTGGGCCGCAGGGTAGTATTCCAACATGATAACGACCCCAAACACCTCCAAGATGACCACTGCCTTGCTAAAGAAGCTGAGGGTAAAGGTGATGGACTGGCCAAGCATGTCTCCAGATCTAAACCCTATTGAGCATTTGTGGAAGGTGGAGGAGCTCAAGGTCTCTAACATCCACCAGCTCTGTGATGTCATCATGGAGGAGTGGAAGAGGACTTCAGTGCCAACCTGTGAAGCTCTGGTGAACTCCATAAGGCAGTGCTGGAAAATAATGGTGGCCACACAAAATATTGACACTTTGGGCCCAATTTGGACATTTTCACTTAGGGGTGTACTCACTTTTGTAGCCAGCGGTTTAGACATTAATGGCTGTGTGTTGAATTATTTTGAGGGGACAGCAAATTTACACTGTTATACAAGCTGTACACTCACTACTTTACATTGTAGCAAAGTGTCATTTCTTCAGTGTTGTCACATGAAAAGATAGAATAAAATATTTACAAAAATGTGAGGGGTGTACTCACTTTTGTGAGATACTGTATGTACACTATATTGCTTCACTCTGTACACTATACTACTCTGTGTGCTATACTACCCCTCTCTGTAAACTAAGCTGCTCTACTCTGTTCAATATATTGCTCCATTCTAAAATGCAAAAACAGAACCTTCTTCCTGATGTAATTTCAAGGGGATGTGAGAAATAACTCCAGAGCAGTAGTAAAACTGCCCAGCTATTTGTATTGCTATAAAATATTAAGCAGGCCATAAAAGCCAAGACTATGGACTTTCCTTTATATAGTATCTAAGAAAACACCCAGTAAATGATTAGCTGAACTAGAAAATGACACTGGTTATGAGAAGTACAAACGCGGTGGATGAATGATTGAAAATCATGCTGTGTCCACGCAGAATTACATTTTTTAAATACATTTTTGTAAAGCTGGTTCCATCAGCTTCCTCAGATTCAATTTCAATAGTGGTCCAATATGTCGTGGCGTTGTTGCAACTCTGCCCTGACTGTACTGTTCCCTGTAATGCTGTGTACACACGGGCGGACTTTACGACCGGACTGGTCTGACGGAACAAATCCGTCGGACAATCCGACCGTGTGTGGGCCCCATCGGACCTCCAGCGGACTTTTTCGGTTTGAAAATCAGACGGACTTTCGATTTGAAACATATTTCAAATCTTCCTGACGGATTCGAGTCCGGTCGAAAAATCCGCTCGTCTGTATGCTAGTCCGACGGACAAAAAACGACGCTAGGGCAGCTATTGGCTACCGGCTATCAACTTCCTTATTTTAGTCCAGTCGTACGTCATCACGCACAAATCCGTCGGACTTTGGTGTGATCGTGTGTAGGCAAGTCCGTTCGTTCAAAAGTCTGTCAAAAGTCCGTCGAAAAGACTGTCAGACTTTTGATGCCGAAAAGTCCGCCCGTGTGTACAGGGCATAAGAGTTTTGAAATCGGCTTTGGTTACTTCTGCCATTGACCTCTGGCTTTACATTCTACTAAACCTCAACCTCACTCTTTGGCAATGTTGTTAAGTTATCAGCTGGTTTTGACCCCTGATAACCTACCAGCTGTTCTCTGACAGCCCTCTGGTTCAGTGCCATTTAAGTGTCCAGTCTCTGGATTGCTGGACCAACAAGCTTGTCTCTTTGGGGCTCTGGTAGCCCCATGCAGGCTCTACAATCACAACCCTTTTTCAGTCACCAGACCTTTTTAAAAGTATTTTCAGTCTCCAGGCACCCCAAACCAAGGGCTCATTCACATGTGAGATTGGGGGGGTAAAAGCATGCAGTTGAGCCACATTTTTACCCACAACCACTTCTCCTTTAGCTGCAGAGGCAGTGGTCCAGATTGTACACATGCTGGGGGCATGATGCTTTCCTCCACAGCAGTAAATACAATCTACCATGTTCAACGGGCTGCCCCCTGGATGTGAACCATTCAAGTGAATGGGTCATGCTGCAACCACCCCGCAACTGCATGCATTGCATGTGGTTGAGGTACAGTGGTGTGGCATTTAATGGATTAAAACAGGCAGTGAGGAGGCAACACCTCAGGGGGCATTCTGCTCCCATGCCCTGCACTCTCTCTTGGCTTCACCCACACTGTCAATTATATGGGCACTAGCTCCACCCATTACATCACTATAGGAGGGTTTTCTCTAAAAGGACAGCTAACACCTGTTTATAACTTTCCCCTTCCCATACCATAATGGCAACAGAGCCATCCAGTGGTAGGCAAGCTAACTGCACCTACGAACATACATACATATACAAACATAATCTAATGCAGTGTTTCTCAACTCCAGTCCTCAAGGCGCCCCAACAGGTCATGTTTTCAGGATTTCCCTCAGATGAAATAGCTGCGGTAATTACTAAGGCAGTGAAACTGATCACATCACCTGTGCAAAATAATGGAAAGCCTGAAAACATGACCTGTTGGGGCGCCTTGAGGACTGGAGTTGAGAAACACTGATCTAATGTACATACACCCATATACTGTACATACACACACACATATACATACTGTACATACATACATAAACTCATGTACGGGATCTACTGCCCTCTACTGTCTGAATTTGTAAATGCCTATATATATATGTTATGTACAGTATGCACTTCCTACCCCTGGGTTGTTGGCTTTGAAGCCCCCGAAGGAGCAAGTGGAGAAAGTGGAAAGTCTCAGCCACATGTCCTGTCCATGATACTAAATCCCAGACCAGAAGAGACTATATATACTTCAAGGGAGGGACTAAAGCTCAGTGTAGACAGGTTGACTGAGTTCCAGTGCCACACCACAGTTCCTGTCAGTGGGGAGTTCCATTCCATGATGTGAATAGAAAGAGCCGGTGATTGGCTTTTCCTCACTCGCGTCTGACAGACGCGAGTAGAGGAGAGCCGATCGGCTGCTCTCCTGACAGGGGGGCTCTGTGCTGATTGTTTATCAGCACAGCCCCCCCTCGGATCCTACCCAGGACCACCAGGGAAGCCGCCCAGGACCACCACGGAAGTGATCCACACTGGACCACCAGGTATGCCCCTAGACCCCCAGGGAAATGCCACTGTGTGCCCAGGCAGCTGCCAATCTGTGCCCAGGCAGCTGCCAATCAGTGCCCACTTCAATACCTACCACTGCCAGTGCCACCAGGGATGCCCATCAGTGCCTCATATCAGTGCCGCGCATCAGTGCCCATCAGTGCCACGTATCAGTGCCCATCAGTGCCACCTATCAGTGCCCATCAGTGCCCAGCAGTGCCGCCTATCAGCGCCACCCTATCAGTGCCCAGCAGTGCCGCCTTTCATTGCCCATCAGTGTCACCTATCAGTGCCCATCAGTGCCAACCAGTGCCACCCATCAGTGCCCATCAGTGCCGCCTATCAATGCCCATCAGTGCTGCATATGAGTGCCACCCATCAGTGCCGCCTATCAGTGCCGCATATCAGTGCCCATCGTCAGTGCCCGCTGATTGGTGCCACCTCATCGGTGCCGCCGTATCAGTGCCTGTCAGTGCCGCCTTATCAGTGCCCATCAGTGAAAGAGAAAACATACTTATTTACAATTTTTTTTAACAGAAACAAAAGCAAAACTTTTATTTTTTTCAAAATTTTAGGTCTTTTTTTATTTGTTTAGCAAAAAATAAAAACCGCAGAGGTGATCAAATACCACCAAAAGAAAGCTCTATTTGTGGGGAAAAAATGATAAAAATTTAATTTGGGTACAGTGATGGATGACAGCGCAATTGTCATTCAAACTGCGACAGCGCTGAAAGCTGAAGGAAGGTGTCTAAGTGCCCTGTATTGAAGTGGTTAAAGTGGTGTTCCGGCCGAAATGATACTTTTTAAATAAAAATACCCCTATAATACACAAGCTTAATGTATTCTAGTAAAGTTAGTCTGTAAATTAAGGTCTGTTTTGTTAGTTTATAGCAGTAGTTTGTTATTTTATAAACTTACAGCAGGCCGTGGCCATCTTAAGTGTGGGCATCTGAAGCCAGACTGTATTTCTTCCTGGATGTCATCCTTGCAGATCTCGCACATGCTCAGTGCAGCACAAGCAGTGTAATAGGTTTCAGGTCAGGTTTCCATAGCAACGGCAGTGTCAGAGGAAGTTGCCGCCCCGTCCCAGAAGGCATTGCAAACAGGAAATGATGCGATGGGCCATGGCCAGGGAGCAGGAAGTGAAAAATGAATACAGCAGATATACAGTAGGTGCTGGGAAAAAAAAAAAAAAAATATCCAATTTGTTTACAGTGCACAGTTTAGTGAGGGATGCTGAAGAGTTGTAAAAGTGGGTGGAACTCCACTTTAATCTCTTCGTATATAAAGCTTGTATTGTTTATCTTACTAGTGTGCATCTATGTACGATTTATATGTGGTTAACGTTACAGTATATGCTGGTTGCAGTAGCTATTCTGATGTTGATTAGATTATTGATTAATTTCCCAGGAAGGGAATCCCCTCTGTTCTCAGAGGCCCTGTCCTGGGTGGAGGCACTGCCAAGTTTATTATCAAACCCACTCTTCCTCTTTGTAAAGGTTCTGGTTATCTTATTTACCTCCAGGTTTAGCACAATATTTTGTTTGGTGAAGGCCATTTCTCATAACCCCCAAGAGGGTTACATTCGGATTCACACACATACTGTACTATATACAGTCACACCCACATACATAAAGCCTCTTCAAGAAATGCTGATTTACTGTAACTTGCTGATCCAGATGTCTTCTCTGCTTGGCTGATTTTCACTTTCAAATGCACAATCAGCACCTGTATTGCCAAGCAAAATGTTTTTTTTTTTTTTAGATATTACTGCATGGTAAAGGGAGGCAGAGAAGAAAGAAGCTGCCCCCATCCATGGCTCTGCACATTATTGTTGCCCTCATTGAGCTCCAACTCTGCCTCCACATCCTAACCCAGCCTTTCTCAACCAGGATGCTTCGGCTCCCCTAACTAGCATAGACCGCACCCCTGTTGAGAAAGGCTTATATAGAGGAACCGGGACCTCCTTCCTCCTGCTGATGATCCCTCTAGTGATATCTTATGCTGGGTTTTCACGTATCAAAAGGTGGACAGTTCAGTCTGTTCAATAGAAGCCAGTCCTGCTGAAAAAACAGCATTCGATCAGTCACTGCAGCCATTGGCTGCAGCGCTGATCTGTATATTGTGACTTAGGAGGGAGTCCCTGCTCTCAGAATTCAATGGCGCAGTGGGGGAGATACCTGCATCCACATTGCTTGTGTGGATGCAGGGATCTGCGAGTTCTTTTTTGCTCAACCCCCTGAATGAACGAAAAATAAACTCTACATGTACTACTGTATAACCAGCTTAAAGATCGATATAGAGGAATCAGGATCTCCTTCTTCCTGCTGGTGATCCTTCTAGTTACTGTATAACCAAAGATCTTTCTGGGGGAATTAGGACCTCTTTCCTTCTGGTGATGATTCTTCTAGTAATAACTAAAGACCTACAGTATATGGAAGAACCAGGACCCCCTTCCTACTGGTGACCCCTCTAGTAATAATTAAAGATCTATATAGAGGAATCAGAACGACCTTCCTCCTGGTGATGATCTTTCCAGTGAAAACTAAAGATCAATGAAGGGAAATTAGGACCTCCTTCCGCCTGCTGGTGATCTCTTTAGTATATGGAGGAACCAGGACCTTCCTCCTCCTGCTGATCCCTCTAGTAATAACTGAAGATCTATATAAAAGAATTAGGACCCTCACCCTCTTCTTCCACCTGGTGATCCCCTTAGTGATACACCTGCTGCTGATCCTTTTAGTGATAATTAAAGATCTAAATAGAGGAATCAGGACCTCCTTTCTCCTGGTGATGATCCTTCTAGCAATAACTAAAGATTTACACTATATTATCAAAAGTATTGGGACGCGTGCCTTGGGACTGTGTGCAGCCCAGTCAAATTCCTCCACCCCAAACTTGATCATCCATGTTTTTATGGACCTTGATTTGTGCACTGGTGCGCAGTCATGTTGGAACCAAGGGGCCATCCCTAAACTGTTACCACAAAGTTGGGAGCATGAAATTGTCCAAAATGCCTTGGTATGCTGACGCCTCTTACTTAAGAGTTCCCTTCACTGGAACAAATGTTCCAATCCCAACCCCTGAAAAACATCCCCACATATCGCTTCTCGGCCTTTTGGCTAAGATCAAGTGTAGTATCTGTTCTTATCAGTTTCCAGGAGGTGGCGCTTGCTTCCGTCCCTGATCTATGGTGAAATAGAGATGGGATTGCGGTTGGTATGCAAAGCCTGCTGGAGTAAAGGTGACCTGGAGTGGTTTGTAGCCGAAAGGGAAACCTTCTGATGGGGATGGAGAACCATGGGGTCTGATCCGGAGGGTCGGGTCCCTGGCCTTCTGGCCTAGATTGGGGTAGCTCTAGCTCCAGCCAGTTTTTCTGGGAGAGAACGCTTGCTCCTCCTTCGGGGGGAGGGGGCGGGGGAGCGGTCAGTATCTCCTGATGAATATAATTAGGCAGGAGGGACGGAACGATGGTGGAGTCAAACCACAGGGCTCTCACCAAGTCTCCTGAACTCCAGGCCTTCCTGGTTGGGGTGGGGGCTGCTGTGGTCTGGGCCGTGGGTCAGGGTTGCTTTGAAAAGCCAGTGGTGAATGTGCCCCTCAAGTGGCAGCTCAGGGGTGCCGTATAGTCATGGTGTGTAAGCACTTGATTTTATGGCACCATGGTCACTTCACCACACACACGTTTTTCACACCTGCCTCTTGGGCCGGGCCTTTTGGCCAGGACCAGGGGAAATTTTTATGCCTGGCCGGAGGGCCGGCCATTGTATTGCACAATGGCCACTTTCACTCTCCCATGTCACTATCTTCCCCACTCTTTCATTTATCCCTGTTTGTCACTTTCTTGTATTTTTTTGTTTGTGATGTATACACGTTTAAAAAAAAAAAAAAAAAAAACATCCCCACATCATAACCCCTCCACCAAATGATGTACACAAAGCAAAGTCCATAAAGACATGGATGAACAAGTTTGGGATGGAGGAACTTGACTAGCCTGCACAGAGTCCTGACCTCAACCCGTTAGAACACCTTTGGGATGAATTAGAGCGGAGACTGCGGGCCAGGCCTTCACGTTCACATCAGTGTCTGACCTCACAAATGCACTTCTGGAAGAATGGTCAAACATTCCCATAGACACACTCCTAAACCTTGTGGACAGCCTTCCCAGAAGAGTTGAAGCTGTTATAGCTGCAAAGGGTGGGCCAACTCAATATTGAACTCTACAGACTAATGCCCCGTACACACAGTCGGATTTTCCAACGGAAAATGTGCGATCGGAGCATGTAGTCGGAAATTCCGACCGTGTGTGGGCTCCATCGGACATTTTCCATCGGATTTTCCGACACACAAAGTTTGAGAACAGGCTATAAAATTTTCCGACAACAAAATCCGATCGCGTCAATTCCGACCGTGTGTGGACAATTCTGATGCACAAAGTGCCACGCATGCTCAGAAGAAATTCCGAGACGGAACAGCTCGGTCTGGTAAAATTAGCGATCGGAATGGATAGAGCACTTTCGTCAGGCTGCAATGTAAAAAATGGTTTAATACAGCGCACTCTCTTCTTCTTTATAATGTGAGAAGAATGAAGTAGTTTTGCTGCTCATATTCACACAGACTTCTCACAAACTTCTTTCTTTATTGTTTATCGTGGTTCCCTCAATATATTTTGATTTTTTCACATCTGACCAAATTTCTTTTTTGTTGTTTTATTTTTATTTTTTGTTTTTTTCAAGGCTGATTTTTTTTTTTCTGGGTTTGTGTTTTTTTCAAGGCTGATGTTTTTTTGTTTTTTTTGGGGGGTTTTACTCCATAATATTTTTGTGTGTGTTTTGTGTGTCAAGTTACCACAACACCATTGATATCATGTATTATTTAATCTCAAGGAGATTGTTTGGTGTTGGTGTCTCTTGTTAATTTCACATTGTATTTTTGAAATGTACCTGAATCCTCACAAACAAACTGTCCTTTTTGAAGGAAAACACACATAGGCGAGTATAATTGAAACAAAAATTCCTTTATTAAGGGCTCAGAACCAAACAAAGAGGGAGGCAACGCTGGAGAAACAGCAGAAATTGGCGAAGCCTTGGACCCCCAGGGCACACATCAATTATTTTACTGCAAAATTGGTGGCCCGAGGAGTCCATATCTAAGGGAGTGCAGTCTGGTCCAGAAGTCCCAGAGATCATGAAAGCAGCAGATGACATCTGTGTCCCCAGGCTGTGGTACTACAAGAGCCTGCATCTTTTGCCAGACCAGACTGAGCCCAGGGCCATCACTCTCTGGTCTTCTTTCCACGCTTCCTTCCCGGCTGTGGCTCTGGTGTTGGAGATGTGGCAGGAGGAGGAGTAGGATCTGGAGGAGGAGGACTATGTATGAGGTCACAAATGTGGGTGTGGGTAGCACAAGATATTTGGCCCCTCAACCCATTATTGAGTGCTTGCACACTTTTCCCAGGACAATCCCGATTTTGGGACCCTCGTCCCGATCAGAGGCTGTCCCGAATCGGGATTTGCCCAGGGAAAATCGGGAATGTTTGCAATTTGCAGTTTTGGGAAGCTGGCTTCAGTAAAATGGCGACCGGTCCCGCCGCCACTGCTTGATCGCTCCCTCTTGTGTTCAGTAGAGAGGGGAAGGGGGCTCGATCCGTGCAGCCAATGAATCAGCTTCTCCTCTCGCATGGATCGGCCCCTCCCCTCTCCACTGAACACACGGTGCCGGCGGCCGCTCTATGTGCTCACTGCTGGGGCCTGGGGGGCGTTATGGGAGGGGAGGGTCTGCTGAAGGCGTCTGCACTGATGGAGGGGGGTCTGCTGAGGGCGTCTGCACTGATGGAGGGGGGTCTGCTGAGGGCGTCTGCACTGATGGAGGGGAGTCTGCTGAGGGGGTCTGCACTGATGGGGTTCTGCTCTGAGGGCGTCTGCACTGATGGAGGGGGGTCTGCTGAGGGCGTCTGCACTGATGGGGGTCTGCACTGATGGAGGGGGGTCTGCTGAGGGGTTCTGCTCTGAGGGGGTCTGCACTGATGGAGGGGGGTCTGCACTGAGGGGGTCTGCACTGATGGAGGGGGGTCTGCACTGAGGGGGTCTGCACTGATGGAGGGGGGTCTGCACTGAGGGGGTTCTGCTCTGAGGGGGTCTGCACTGATGGAGGGGGGTCTGCTGAGGGCGTCTGCACTGAGGGGGTCTGCACTGATGGAGTCGGGTCTGCTGAGGGGGTCTGCACTGAGGGGGTTCTGCTCTGAGGGCGTCTGCACTGATGGAGGGGGTTCTGCTGAGGGCGTCTGCGCTGATGGAGGGGGGTCTGCTGAGGGCGTCTGCACTGAGGGGGTCTGCACTGATGGAGGGGGGTCTGCTGAGGGGTTCTGCTCTGAGGGGGTCTGCACTGATGGAGGGGGGTCTGCACTGAGGGGTTCTGCTCTGAGGGGGTCTGCACTGATGGAGGGGGTCTGCACTGAGGGGGTCTGCACTGATGAAGGGGGGTCTGCACTGAGGGGGTTCTGCTCTGAGGGGGTCTGCACTGATGGAGGGGGGTCTGCACTGATGGAGGGGGGTCTGCTGAGGGCGTCTGCACTGATGGAGGGGGGTCTGCTCTGAGGGGGTCTGCACTGATGGAGGGGGGTTTGCACTGATGGAGGGGGGTCTGCTCTGAGGGGGTCTGCACTGATGGAGGGGGGTCTGCTCTGAGGGGGTCTGCACTGATGGAGGGGGGTCTGCACTGATAGAGGGGGGTCTGCTGAGGGCGTCTGCACTGATGGAGGGGGGTCTGCTCTGAGGGGGTCTGCACTGATGGAGGGGGGTCTGCACTGATGGAGGGGGGTTTGCACTGATGGAGCGGGGTCTGCTCTGAGGGGGTCTGCACTGATGGAGGGGGGCCTGCTCTGAGGGGGTCTGCACTGATGGAGGGGGGTCTGCACTGATGGAGGGGGGTTTGCACTGATGGAGGGGGGTCTGCTCTGAGGGGGTCTGCACTGATGGAGGGGGGTCTGCTCTGAGGGGGTTTGCACTGATAGAGGGGGGTCTGCAATGATGAGGGGGGTCTGCACTGATGGAGGGGGGTCTGCACTGAGGGGGGGTCTGCACTGAGGGGGTCTATACTGACTCTGCTGGGGGCACCTGATGCAAGGACGGACTCTGCTGGGGGCACCTGATGCAAGGAGGGACTCTGCCGGGGGCACCTGATACGTGGACAGACTCTGCTGGGGACACCTGATGCAAGGACAGACTCTGCTGGGGGCACCTGATGCAAGGATGGACTCTGCGGGTGGCAGGCGACGTGGCAAGTGGCACGCACAGGGATCCCACTGATTCTGCAATATGGTGAGTTGAATGATTTATTTTTATATTACAATGTAATAATAGAAATAATGCGCTTCAATCATCCTGACACCATAACAATCATGGTGCCAGGATGATTGAAGCGCTAACACCAGGTGTTTGGAGTATCTTTATCTGCTGATTGTTAAACTTTCTAGAATACACATATTTCTATTGTTGTGTAGGATCTGGGGCTGCTGTCCCTTCATTCCTCTCTCCCCCTTTCCCTCTCCATCCCTTATTCATCTCAGACTCTAACCACACCCCCTTTGAGCCACGCCCATTTAATCCACACCCACTATTTCACGTAAACCATGCCCATTTTTCACAGCAATTTTGTTTTTTGTTGCTAGGCCATGCCTACAAACGCATGCCCCGCCCCCCCTAATTATTATACGGCTCCGCCTACAGCCAAAAAAGTGTCCCACTTTTTTTTTTTGCAATGTTGGCAACTATGAGCTTCCAAAATTAAGGACTCACACAGGAGTCGTTGGCCCTCCTCCATCTGCATCATTTTGCAGGCAGTTATGCCAGCAAAGTCCTCCTCCACACTGTGGGGGGTTCTCAGGGCCTCTGTAGCCTTCCAAAAGAGGCCTATGGCAGCCTCCTCCAGGTTACTCCTCTTCCTACCACTTTGTCTTTGAAGGTGTAGGGGAGGGACCTGGGTATCAGGCAGCCTGCTTGGCCCAGCCACCTCCTGGCTGAAACTTCCCTGTGTATGAAAAAGGGACATAGTTTTTGCATCATCAATCACAATCATGAATTAGTACTCCAAACTAACATCTAGTTAACATCATTGATTGGACAACCATGAAGATTTAGAGGAATGCTATACCTGGCTCAAGCTGGGCTCCTCCACATGTTGCTGCCTGGAAGGCCCAGGTTGGGCGTCAGAAGCCTCAGCTGGGGGAGAAGGAAGCGTGGAAGGAAGACTGGAGAGTGCTGGCCTGGGTTCAGTCTGACCTGCCAGAAAATGCAGTCTATCATAGTACCACAGCCTGGGGACATAAATGTCATTTGCAGCTCCTGATCTCTGGGAATCCTGGACCTTCTTGTGCTCCCTTAGATATGTACTCCTCAGGTCACCAATTAGGATCTTCAAATAGGTGATGTCTGCCGTGGGGATCACCGTCTTCACAAATTCCAACAAATTATCCAGCGCTGCCTTCCTCTTTGTTTGGTTCTTATATTCAGGGTGGTTTATCTCCCATAGACAGGGCAGCTCCCTGAACATATCAATGAAGATTGCCATAAAGCCGTTATCTTTCAAGATATCCATTTTCACTGCAAGACACAACACAAGACAAACCCTAATGTCAGTCTAAAGTCTTCTAAACTTGTGCAAATACAGGCCTCAATCTAGAAGCAGTATAGGCCCAATGTTAAATCTTACCTTCGCAATCATGATCGGCGCCTCCGTTACTCCTTCCTCCGCTCACAGATCGTACGTACTACGCACGCGTGTTACACTTTATAGACACTGCGCATGCGTGAAACTCCGCCCGCCCCTGACGTTCTTTCTAGTCTATTCCCTGCCCCTTCTCGTTCATCGCAGTGGGGAAGAGCACATGGCGCAGACACAGCAGGTGTCAGATAATTACACCAACGAGGAGGAGGAGGAAAGCCCGGAGCCAGAAATGTCCCGATCCAGAAGGAGACGATTTAAGGCATCAAATATGTCCTTTGGGGAGATGTTGGAGATGGTCGACATCCTGAAGAAGGCTGACTATGACGGGAAATATGGACCTTACCCCAACCCCAATGTCCGAAAGGCCAAGATCATGGCGAAAGTGGTCAAAAGTCTGCACCGGAATTTCGGGGTATGTCGATCAAAAGATCAGCTCAGGAAATCAGCTCAAATTAAGAGAGCACGAGCAGTACAGAAAGATCCGGAGAGTGCTGCAAAAAAGTAAGTAGTTGTGCTGTGTTCCTATTCTTTTTATGTTTATTACGTTCGTGCTGCTCCATGTGCTTTTCTTAACTGTTATCCAGTTTAAAATGTCAACTTTCATGTTCATGGGCACATTATTTGTTCGTATCAAACATTTTTCTTTCGGCCTAGAAAACACCATTGTTTTGGCCATATGCATTTGCCCACATTTTTTAGGGCCTACTTGTCTGAAAATAATTTGGTTGTGTAGATGGGTTTGTTACTAGAATGAAATGCAAACTAGATTCTTTGTAAGGAGAGGACACTCAGCAGCTGTTTACACATCTGGACGCTGGAGCACTAGTGTGGGACACAAGAACACCCTTTTTATTAGGGGGCCCACACAGGTGCTCCAGTGTATACTATAGGGGTGTCTCCATCTGTGAAGCTTGTACAAAACAGGTAAGTATTGAAGCTTGACAAAGGACAAGGAAAATGCAACATCTTGGAACTCTGACAAAACAGACAATTGTACCCCACTTCCAAGCAATGTTTCGTATTTATAGTCCTGCCATCAAATATCTGTGTGCTAAGTATACCTATTTTTTTTTACATAGGGGAGAAAAGACTCGGAGGACACCCCTCATCCGAGGAGACCAGAGACCCCCCACCTCGTGATGTTGTGGATCCAGATCCTTTCACCTCGGAAAGTGCACAGATCCTGATCGGGGAGATCATGGGGTGTAATAGGGACTTGGAAAACATCAAGAAAAACATCAATGATGTTCTTCAAAAAATTAAGAACATCATTGATGTTTTTTTTTTTTTTTATGAAAATCTTTTTATTGAGTATAAGACATAGAAAACAAAACGCAGGAGTCAGTGCCAGCCGGCCATTGGGCTGCATCCAGCATTAATATCATACAGCTGTAGCATGTCCAAAAGAAAAGAACAACAAACAAACCTAGTGCGGTATTGGCTCCTGCTCAATTAAAGTATTTCAGGATCAGATTTATCAGTTGAGACCCAAGGGTCAATATTAGATATCAAATAAACACATTTCAGAGATTACATTACCAAAAAAATCAACCAATGTATCAGTATCACTTTCTCCCGTAGAGTGGTATTATGTACCTGTTCAATCAGTCTGCGGTTGCCGTGGAGGCCTCAGCTAGCCATTTGGCCCACACTCTATCATATTTTTTGGGGCACGTTTTTTCCAGCAGAGAGTGATCATTTTCCTTGCATAAAAGAGCAGGAGCCCTATGAGGGTTCTCTCTGCTATCCTGGGGGCTAATTCTTCCACTAAACCTAGAAGGCAGATCTGCGGGGTTGGGGCTATATCTGTTCTCACCACTTCTTGTATTACAGATAGTACTTCTGACCAGTAGTTTTTAATTGCTGGACAGGACCAGAAAATGTGTATAAAATCACCTGGATCCCCAGTACATCTCCAACACTCCGAGGACAGGGAGGTTCTCATCTTATGCAATCTATATGGGGTGAGATATGACCGATGTAGTATTTTGTATTGTATGAGACAGTCTCGAAGTGAGACCAGGATTTTGAAGGGGAAATCCCACATGTCCTCCCAATCCTCGGAGTCTAGTGTCGGGATATCCTGTGTCCATCGCTGCCGGAGCTTTGACATATCTGGAGAGGAGACTCCAAGGAGATGTGCATAAAGGACCGAGGTCGGTTTCCTGGTGCATTCATATCTTGTGACCCTCTCCAGATCGGATTGCACTATTTGCGTGTCGTTGGGTATTATTTGGGCTTTAAACGCATGAGACAGTTGCATATTGCGAAATAGATGTGAGGGAGGCACATTGTATTGGGATACTAGGTGATTGAAGGGGTGTAAGGCGGTGCCGGTAGTGAGGTCAGATATCAGTTTAATACCACATTTGGCCCATATTTTAGGGTCTGGTAATGAGTAATGATGGGGTAGGGTAGGGTTGTTCCAAAGAGGGGTGTGCGGGGAGACTGCATTTCGTGGGAACTTCTCAAGTTCCAGTCCTGCTCTCCACGCCCTTAGAGTCGTGTGCATGGAGGTGGTCAAATCATATGGAGCCTTGGGACCTCGAAGGGGTAAATGTGTAAGTGCTTCCACAGAGCGAACCACCGCAGCCTCCAGAACCGCAGCGGGGTTGGACGCATCCGGTACTAGCCAACAAACTGCCGTGACCAGCTGGGCCGCCAGAAAATATTTCTGGCAGTGTGGAAATGCCAGCCCCCCCGCGACACCCGACGCATTAGTGTGGAGAGTTTAAATCTAGGGGGATTTGGACCCCAGAGGAAGGAGGAGAAAATTTGGTTCAATTTCGTGAAAAATGAGCAAGGTATCCATTGTGGGGAATTACAAAATAGGTATGTAAATTTAGGTATGATTTTCATTTTAATTACGTTAATGCGGCCTAATAGGGATAGAGGAAGGTTCTCCCAGGCTTTGAGTTTGGCCTTGACTACTTGGACCACCGGGTCTAGGTTAAGGGGGATAAAGCTGGATGCGTCTCTCGAGACGGGTACCCCCAAGTGCACCATTTCCTCCACCCATTGCATCTGCAGATCCTGCGGGGCCAGTCTTTTTGCCTCGGGGTCAATACCCAGCAACTGGGATTTTGTCCAGTTCACCCTTAATCCTGTTACCTTGGAGAATTCAGTCAATACTTGCAGCGCTCCTCTAAGAGAGGAGTCCGCGTCATTCAGAAAGAGCAGGAGGTCGTCCGAATACAGAGCTACAGCTACAGCTCCAGCCACGCTATTTTTAATCCTTTTATATGGGGCGAGACCCGCAGTGCCTCCGCCACCGGTTCCATAGCTATTGCGAACAATGCCGGAGAGAGGGGGCAGCCCTGCCTGGTACCCCTGGACAGCGGGAAGGGGGGAGAAACATTACCTCCCAATCTGATTGCTGCCTTCGGGGATTTGTATAAAGTTTGCAGCCAGGCAATAAAATCCAATGGAAATCCCATCCTCTGCAGAGTTTCCCAGAGAAATGGCCATTCGATTGAATCGAATGCCTTTTCGATATCGAAGGAGGCAACCGTTCTAGTGTCCACATTGTCATGTATGGCATGTAAATTGGTGAATAATCTGCGGAGGTTAATATCCGTTGACCTATGTGCCATGAACCCAGTCTGATCTGTGTCTACAATAGAGGGCAGAAGTGGGGTGAGTCTAACAGTAATTAGTTTAGATAAGATTTTGAAATCAATATTAAGAAGTGCAATGTGCCTGTATGAGGCGCACTGTTTGGGATCTTTATTGGGCTTAAGGATTAGAATAATGTGCGCATCTGCCATAGAGGGTGGGAGCGCTCCCTCCTCCAGACATCGGGTATACAGGTCCGCCAACAGGGGGGCCAGTAGATCCGCATGAGACGAATAAAGTTCGACGGGTAGACCATCAGGACCCGGTGCCTTCCCAACTGCCAGTGTGTTAATGATAGCATGTACCTCCTCCGCAGTGATAGGCCTAACTAGATAGGACCTCTCCTCATCTGAGAGCCACCCCAGAGCCAGGGGGTCCAGGAGAGGCGCCATCTCGCCAGGGGTCACATCCGGGGAGTGTGGTACTGTATAGTGTCTGATAAAAGGACTGAAACTCCTTTAGGATATCTTCTTGGGACGTAATAGATTCACCCGTGGGAGAGATCAGTTCGGGGATCAAAGTTATGGGGGTGTCATGATGGGACATCATGGCCAGTAGTCTGCCATTTCTATCCCCCTGCTCAAAGAATCTTTGTTTGGTGTGGAATAACTCTAAGCGCGTAACCTCAGTGAGATGGAGGTGGAGATCTCTCTTTGTGAACTGCAGCAGTTCAAAATTAGAAACCGAGGCCGGTTTCCGAGGAAACAAGGAAACGAGGAAACAAGCCACCTTGTGCTGGCTTGTTGATTTACTTTCACCGCCTTAATTGCTGACATATAGTGTCCTCTAGTGAACGCCTTGAAGGCGTCCCAAACTATGGGTGGAGAGGATGACCCCGCGTTATGTTCCCAAAATTCGCGCAATGTTTATGGAGTCTGCGCTGAAATCTCGTCATGGGAGATCCAGTGGGCCCCAAGGCGCCACATGGAGCCACTGCGTTTGTCTCTGGTCCGCATAGTCATCTATGGGGGAATGATCAGAAAGCCCGCTAGGTAGGTATGTTGCCTCCACTATGTCATTTAGCATAAGTTGATTTGCAAACGCATAATCAATTCTAGAGGAGGTTTTATATGAGGTAGAAAAACATGAATAAGCTTTAGTCTAGGGGTGTAACCACCTCCAAACCTCAGTAACCCCTGCTGAAAGTGTCCACCCCGGCAGGTCCCCAGTAGAGGACTGCGAAGGCGTGGGCCTATCAAGATCAGGGGAGAGGGTATTATTGAAGTCTCCTAGGATTAACAATTTAGCTGGACAGTACGGGGTAATCCTCTCCAAAATAGTGTATAGCACTTCCGGTTTGAAAGGTGGTGGGATATAAACTCCTACTATGATATACCTTTGTTGCCAGGCCATCAATACCAAAATTACAAATTTGCCATGGTGGTCTGTATGAACCGCCTCAACATTACACGGGTAGGATTTATTTATCAGTATTGAGACCCCCCTGGCATATGAGGAATACGTGGAATGAAATTTTTCTGAACCGAGGGCTTTTTCAAGGTCATCAGTTTGCCACCCGTCAAGTGGGTCTCCTGTAGGATCAGTACCTGCTGGTTATGCGTCTTGACATACTGGAACATCAGTGCCCTTTTAAATTTGGAGTTGAGGCCTCTGACATTCCAGGATATCACCGACATTGTTCCCTGATCACGTGACTCCATGATACCAGGGGAGAATTGCTAACTTCAGGGTGAATGCGTCCCAACTGAAACCCACCTGATGAGTGTATTTAGAGCCAGAGCCAACCACACATAACATAGAAAACATAGCAACCAATTTAAAACTTCCCAAGCACCAGGTGCTTATCCTACCATTTCCCATCGTCCCCCAAAACAACATGGGGGAGGTCAGGAAGCGGCCTATACCCAAAAAACAAAAAAGCAAAACACAATGCCTGTGAACCTGATAGTCAGGTCACAGTGAAGTCTTCATTAGCACTGAGCTGAATTTAAGCTCGACTTTTGAATAATAAATGTCTCTTACTGGAGACTCAAATTCCTGGGATCACCCCAGCTAGTGTTCAACCTCTAACAGTAGGTGAGGGTTAGGGGATATGTATCCCGCCAAAGCCAGGAGGACCAGGTGATCTGGAGCAGTTGTATAGTTCCACCGGGTAGTGGAGTTCTCCAGATAGGTGGATAAAACCTGGCCCTCCGCTCTGAGAAATAAGAACAAAACAAACAAAAAACAAAAAAACTGGAGAGGGGGGTGGTCACGTGTAAAGGTACACTTGAGGTAACTCCAGTGTTTACAGATAGTTTAGTAGGATAGATCAAAACCAGGATGTGGAAGATCCGTGCATTAGATGACTTAATGAGAAGAAACTTTTAACGCAAGTTGGTCAGCCAGTCGTCAGCATCCGCTGGGTTGTCAAAGAAGCGGGTCGCTCCGTCATGTTGGACTCGTAAGTGGCTTGGGTAGAGCATGCCATATTTAATGTTCTTGTCTCTGAGTCGTCTGCGGACATCATTAAAGGTTTTCCTCTTCCTCTGCAGATCGGCCGAAAAGTCAGGGAAAAGAAGAATAGAGGAGTTGCAATGTTTGAGTGTGGGGTGTTTGCAGGCTTCCGAGAGAATCCTGTCCCTGTCCCGATAGTTAAGGAAGCGGACCAAAAAAGGCCTGGGAGGACTCCCTGGGATGACACGGCCCGTGGGCACCCGGTGGGCCCTTTCAACAACGTATGTCGGGGGAACGTCCGTGAAGCCCAATAGGTTTTTAAAGAACTCCTCTACGAATACAGCAGGGTGGTCAAGAACATCATTGATGTTTTAGGGAGAGTTTAAATCCCCTCCAAATTCCTTTGGTTTTTTGTGTGCCAAAAATTTTTGACATTTTTTGACAAATTTGAGAAAAGCCAAATTTTGAAAATGCACACAGTGTGTCAACATGTGCTATCTGCCATCACGGGAGATCAATGGATGCGTTTTGGGGGTGCAACCCCTTCCTCAATAATAAAGTAGCTGTGAGGAAGGGGTTGCACCCCTAAAACACGTCCCTTGATCCCCCGTGATGGCAGGTAGCACATGTTGACATTCGTAAATTTGTGTGCATCTTCAAAATTTGGCTTTTCCTGGGGTGACTTCACCCCATCCGAACGCAATATCAAACACAGTTTGTAAATACTCATGTCTGATATTGCCTTCAAGTTCTACCAAAAGTGAACTTTTGTAAGTTCAAGATTTGTGTCTTTCTTGTTGGTTTTAAACATGCCTGTTTTATCTTAAATGGACATTTCTACTTTTTCTAATGTGACCGCAAAAATTGTTATATAACAAACATGTTGGTTTGTTTCTAAATGCACATGTGATTGTGCTGGTATTAAAAAGATTGTTAATCAAGAATGTGTGGATTATTGTCTCAACGCTACAACACTTTTGTGGTGCTCTAATTGGTGTTTTCTGTGACAATGGGTGTTATTTCCTAAGGGCAAATCCACTTTGCACTACAAGTGCAGTTTCAAGTGCACTTGTAGTGCAAAGTGTCTTTGCCTTTAGTAAATAACACCCAACAGTGCTTTGTAAGGTTACACCATCACGCCATTTTCAGAACTCACCACATTTCTGTCAGGGTCAGCTAAAACAAACACAAGCAGTAAATGTCACCAAAGATTTGAGTAGTTATGAGTTTTTTATTATTATAAAAAGGTTTCAGACATTGTCTGGCATATTGATAGCCCCCCTACCCGCAAAGTATTCAAGGTATCTTAGCCGGACATCACGGGCACTCAGGGGGGGCAAGCCAGGACGGCCACTTTCAAGCGCCGTCAGGGTTGGTTCATTTTGAATTCCAGCCTCAGGCCCAACTGAGCCAGCATAGTTGGCAGAATGTTGCCGTAAAAAGTTGTGTAGAACACAGCACGCCAGGATTATATGATTCAGTTTATACTCTGCCATATGTATGGGTGTAAGAAATAGGCAGAACCGGCTGGCCATGATTCCAAACGTGTTCTCCACCACTCTTCTGGCTCTGGGCAGCTGGTAATTAAAAACCCTCTGGTCCTGGGAGAGGGTCCTCATCGGGAATGGCCACATAAGATGGTCCCCCAGCGCAAACGCTTCATCCGCAACGAATACGACTAGGAGTCCTTCCACATTGTCTTCTGGAGGTGGCAAGTCCAAGCTGCCATTCTGGAGATGCCTGTAGAACTCCGTCTGGGCGATGACTCCACCATCGGACATCCGGCCATTCTTCCCCATGTCCACATACAGGAACTCATAAGTAGCCGACACCACCGCCAACATCACAATACTATTGAACCCCTTATAATTTTAATAGTACGACCCTGAGTTGGGTGGTGGGACGATGTGGACGAGTTTCCCATCAATTTCCCCTCCGCAGTTAGGAAAGTCCCACCGCTGGGTAAAGTGGCAGGCCACAGTCTGCCATTCTTGTGGCGTGGAAGGAAACTGTGGAGTCAAACAAAAAAAAATGTAGTCATTTCATTTTGCACATAAACAGGGAAAGCAGATTAGACACAAACATTTGTGGCCAACATCAAGATAACATTTATTTGAGGGAGTTTTTAAAGACCAAAGTATAAGGTACACCTATCAGATTCCCCCCCCCCCCCCCCATGGGCCATTTCTAACATTATGGGGGGGGCACTACATGCTTTGGGGAATTCATCGATAAATCTGACCACAAAAGAGAAGGGTATAGTGTGTATGGGTTTGGCAAAGTCAGCAGATAGATGATTGAGGATAGATAGAGAATTGTTATCAGCTGACTTAGCAGTTGGGTGGAGGGAGGGTTAAAAATGATTTGGGGACCCCCCAAAAAAAGCCTCTGGCACTCTGCCTGAATTAAAAGCACAAATCACATTTCAAAACATTTTAGGGGGTGTTTTGGGTAAAGCACTACTATGGAGCTGATAAAATACATTGTTAAGTGACTACATGAGGTGAATATAGGGCCAGGAGACCATGCTGGGGAGGTTAGTGAAGGTAAATATGTATGAAGGACAACAAAAATAATGACATAAAAATCCAGCATGCGTGAGGACAAAGGGGACATTCACAGCATATTACAATCATGGTAATTAGGGAATGAGGAAAGAAATAAAATATATTATCAAACATTAAATACAATAAAATGTGATATTAAAGGAGAAAAATCTTATCTTAATATACTCCTTCTGCAGGACCTGGATGATGGCAGAACAGGTCTCTGAGATAATGATCCCCAGAGCCTGGGGGGAGATGCCTGTTGAGAACTTCAAGTCCTGCAGGCTTCTCCCCGTCGTCAAGTACCGCAGGGTGGCGACAAGCCTCTGCTCCGGAGTGATGGCTTGCCTCATGCAGGTATCCTGCCTGCTGATATAGGGGGTCAGCAAAGCCAACAAATGGTGAAATACGGGGTCCGTCATCTGGAGAAAGTTCCTGAAATCATCAGGATTATTCTCACGGATCTCACGGAGCAAAGGCATATGAGAGAACTGGTCACGCTGAAGCAACCAATTCTTGGTCCATGAACTCCTCCCCACCCTGTTCATGGACTGGACTTGTGTCAAGGTAAGGACCCCAACACCAAGCCCCCGCACAGCACGAACTCTACGAGGAGTACGTATACGCAACATGGCTAGAAAACGGTCGGCTGCTCAGAACAAAGTAACAGAACGCACTGAAGAACAGCAAGGCCTGTGAAGAGCGACCTGAAAAACAGTAACGAGCAGACAAGATCGCACTTAATAGTACAATACGAACTGACTGCACGCACTGAAGAGCAGATACAAACCCACAAGCACAAACCGAACAGCAGAAGACGATCTGAAAACCACGAGTCTGAAAAAGCGCGAATCGTCTCTCACCAAACTTTTACTAACACGAGAAAGGAGCCCAAAGGGTGCCGCGCTTGGTTCTGAACCGGCCTTTTCTAGTCTCATCGTACGTGGTGTACGTCACCGCGCTCTTGGCGATCGGAAATTCCGACAACTTTGTGCGACCGTGTGTACGCAAAACAAGTTTGAGCCAACATCCGTTGGAAAAAAATCCATGGATTTTGTTGTCGGAATGTCCGATCGTGTGTACGGGGCATTAGACTGGGATGCCATTAAAGTTCATGTGCGTGTAAAGGCGGGTGTCCCAATACTTTTGGTAATATAGTGTATATAGAGATATCAGGACCTCCTTCTTCCTGGTGACAGTGGCGTCTCCAGCTTTCATATTTAGGGAGGGCACATGGGGGAACAGGGACAAAAGTTGGGGGGCCAAATATACAAATGCAATTATATATACAGTATATATCCTGGGGCCCTTTACTTCTGTTGTTGGGCCCTTTATTACGATCCTGCAATGAGACCCTTTGACATGTTTTGCAGTGAGCCCCCTTTCTACTGTATTGGCGCCGCAAGAGGTATGTGAGCAGCACACCAGGAAAATATAAGAGTCCAAAGCAGTGGGAGAATTACCAGGGTTGCAAAGGTTGCACTTGCGACCAGGCCCTGGTGTTCTGCCACTGTGGGGTTCCCCAGCCCCCTCTTGCTGTCCTGCCCCTTGCTATTGACAGCGCTGGTCTGGCGTCTGTCTCCTTAGCAGCAGCGGCAGTGTATTAGGACCTAGTGCTGGTGACATTATGGGTACATGCAGGGAAAGGCTGGCACTATTGGTTGTAGAGAGCCGAGCCCCCAGCTGGTCACCTAGCAGCAGTAATGCTGTATAACCTTCTCCGTTGATCGGGATGTGATCCAGGTGATGAACCAACCACATATATATATATATATATATATATATATATATATATATATATATATATATATATATATATAATCCACTGTATGTTCAGCTGCCATGTGGGCTCCATGCCTGTGGGCTTTGAACAATAAAACCACATATTTAACATTAGAATTGACTAGGAGCATCACCTGTATTGCATCCCGATCAGCATGTCAGAGAAGGCTCCACTTCTGCTAAGAAACCTGCAGGGAGCTCAACTGTCTACAACCAATAGAAATGGGCTCGGGTGTGTTTGAAATCCCACCTGCCCGATCCCGCCAGGAAGTCGGCACTGCAAACGGCTAATCACAGGCAGTGAGACATTTCCCGATCTGTGCAGCTGCGAACCGGGAAAATATCTCCCTGCCTGTGATTAGCGGTGTGCAGTGCCGGCTTCCTGGCGGGATCAGGTATGTGGGATTTCAAACACGCCTGAGAATGGAATGTGTAGATGGGGGAATTGGAAATTTTTTATTTTTTTTTTCAACCTAATAGTTGAATGAAAAAAGTGATCAATGTATGGTCTGCCTAAGAGCTAAGACCAGCCATAGACAGTTTAAATCTCAGCCTGTTCAGCAGGAACTGGCTGAGATTTAAAGTGGTTGTAAACCCTTATGCTGTGTACACGCGACCGGACTTTCGACGGACTGAATCACGTCGGACTTTTCAACAGACTTTTCGATGACCTTCCGTCGAATCGGACTTTACACCCAATCACACCAAAGTCCGACGGATTCGACCGTGATGACGTACGATCGGACTAGAATAAGGAAGTTCATAGCCAGTAGCCAATAGCTGCCCTAGCGTTGGTTTTCATCCGTCGGACTAGCATACAGACGAACTGATTTTTCGACCGGACTCGAGTCCGTCGGAAAGATTTGAAACATGTTCTAAATCTAAAGTCCGTCACATTTTCGACAGAAAAGGTCCGCTGCAGGTCCGATGAAGCCCACACACGGTCGAATTGTCCGACGGATTTGTTCCATCGGGCAAGTTTGGTCGAAAAGTCCGGCCGTGTGTACGCGGCATAACAGACCACTTTTTGATACAGGCAAGCCTATAATAAGGATTACCTGTAGCTACCCTGGATATCTCCTAAACCTGCACGGTTCAGGAAATATCCCCTGTATTTGCATGTGCTGATGTCATCGGCACATGCGCACTGAAGCAAACTGAAGCAATGGCACGTACCTGCCGTTGGCTTCAGTGAGTGTGCCGTCATCGCGGCTCTGGCCAATCACAGCGCCGGAGCCGCGATACCCGTAAGTAACCCCCGGGAGTGATGTCGCCGGCCGGTGCTGTGTACGGGCACCGCAGCGAGGACTTCGATCTCAGGTGAGTATTACATAATGAGCTAGTGCATAACGAGCTATGCATACTAGCTCATTATGCCTTTGTCTTGCAGGTGTTAGTGTTAGTTTTTTTTCCAAAGTCGGTTTACAACCACTTTAAACCATTAATGAGCAGGCTGAATGTACCAAATTGATTGATCAAATTGGGTACAACCAGCCTGCCAGATATTCTTATGATTATCGCTAGCGGTCAGTATAGCCACTAGTGATAATCACTGTTTGTTGGGTGAATACAATGGCTCAGCGGAAGGGATTCCCCTGTCACCACTGACTGTGCTGATGGGGGAATCGTGCAACTTTCTTTCCCGCAATCTGTGGTTGCAGGAAAGAAATTCGTACCATCTAAGCTTGTGAAGGTCTTGAAAGAACAGGAGGGGGGGGGGGGACAGATGGGGGAGAGAGGGATGGCACAGTTCAGTGATTACAGTGTACTGCAGTGTACACTCACCCACAGGTCCAGGCTGGAAGCTCAGGCATCATTGACACAGCCAGGAATCTGCAGCTGCTGATTTTCATATTTCCCGCCCACACATCCCCTCTCTTTAGATACAGCTGCACGCCGGGGAAAGTGTGGGCGGGCTGGGAAGAGGAGGAGGAGCAGAGGTGGAAGGAGGAGGAGCTGTATTCCTCTCTGATCTCCGTCAGTGAGGGGGGGTGCGATTGTTCGCTGGGCTGTGTAAGAGTGCCACAGACACTCTTATGCCCCGTACACACGGTCGGACATTGATCGGACATTCCGACAACAAAATCCTAGGATTTTTTCCGACGGATGTTGGCTCAAACTTGTCTTGCATACACACAGTCACACAAAGTTGTCGGAAAATCCGATCGTTCTGAACGCGGTGACGTAAAACACGTACGTCAGGACTATAAACGGGGCAGTAGCCAATAGCTTTCATCTCTTAATTTATTCTGAGCATGCGTGGCACTTTGTGCGTCAAATTTGTGTACACACGACCGGAATTTCCGACAACGGATTTTGTTGTCGGAAAATTGTATAGGCTGCTCTCAAACTTTGTGTGTCGGAAATTCCTATGGAAAATGTGTGATGGAGCCCACACACGGTCGGAATTTCCGACAACAAGGTCCTATCACACATTTTCCATCGGAAAATCCTATCGTGGCATAACAGTACTGCAGCCACCAGTTTCAGAATTTACAGGCTGATTCTCAAGTCCTAAGGACGGGAGAAATCAGTCTGTTTTTTCACTGTCACTAAGATAATAGGAGGTTTGCCCCCCTCCCCACGGTGGTGGAGGAGTCCTTCCTGAAGTCGCTCTCCTCCCTGCCAATGAGGATGCAGGGAGAGGGAGCAGATCGGGTGGGAAAAATCCCCCTCGGGGATGCTCTGCCTCTCAGGAGAGCCTGTGTCGACTCGGCGGCTACCCGAGCAAGATGCGGGACACCCGCTACAAATAGAAACAAAGGGTGTCAAGGCCCCCTCTGCCCCCCCCAGTGACGCCACTGCCTGGTGATGATCCCTCTAGTGATAACTAAAGATCTATATAGAGAAATCAAGACCCATTCTTCCTGCTAATGCATCCCTCTAACGATAACCAAAGATTTATATAGGGGAATCAGGATCTCCTTCCTTCTGCTGGTGATCCTTCTAATTATAATCAAAGATCTATATAGGGAGATCAGGACCACTTTCTTCCTGCTGGTGATCCCCTGATAATAAAGATCCAGTTTAACGCCATATAGTTCTGGCGCATTATATTGCAGTATATTATAGTGTATCCGTGGAGTGTGTCTATGTAGTGCAGGGTTTCTCAACTCCTGTCCTCAGGACCCACCAACAGGCCAGGTTTGCAAGATAATTGAAATACATGACAGGTGATATCATTTGCTGCTCAGTGATTGCAGTATTCTAGTCTGCATCTCCCCAAGGGAATACTTAAAATCTGGCCTGTTGGTGGGTCCCGAGGACTGGAGTTGAGAACCACTGATGTAGTGTGAGTACTCAAATTAAAGTGCACCAAACACCTCTTTACATTGATTGATTGATTGATTGTGCATCTACGTACAGATTACAACTTCTTTACATTTGCTTATAAGCACCACCCCCTCCCTCCCTCCCAATAATGTCTGGGAGGACAACAAGGAGAGGCAGACGTTCCCTTGGCACTGTAAGGGGGCCAGCAACAAATGTGTTCACAGGCAAAGGTGGACGTGGTGGTCAGTCCTCAGGCAGGGCTTCATTTCCTCTGTTTAGTGAGTTTGCCCATGCTATCCAGCCACACCATGCAGAGGAGGTGGTGGACTGGCTTACTAAATCTTCTTCATCCTCCTCATCCTCTGTCATGCAAGCAGAGACAAGTGTGCAGTCCCATGCAGTTGCCAGAGTGGATAAACCTGCCTCCTTGTCCACATCTATTCCTGCCATAGCCCCAACATCAGCAATTGAGGAGTCAGCTGAGTTATTTGACCACAGCATCAGCCACTTGCTCCTTGATGATGCCCAGCCATTACTGGATTCAGATGTTGGTTCTGAGGTTGAGGATGACAGGAATATGAGCCTAGAGAGAGGGAAGAACACTGGTAGACAAATTGGCATTCATATTCCCCCAGCCGCAGCACATTGCCAAGTTGTCTCCAGTGGTAATAATGATGATGGAGGAGATGGAGATGATGATGATGAGGTCACTGATGCAACTTGGGTGCCAGATAGAGCAGAGGAGGAAACTGAAGGTGAGGCGGCACAACCCCAAGGAGGCCGACATCAAGAAAGAGTATGGAGCAGCCAACCTATTCCATCACATTCTACAGCTGTTATCTATTATGGTGGGAAGGCACCCCCGACACCCAAAGAGTAATTTTTCTGCACCTGTTTGACAGGTGCATATCATTGCAATTTTTTACAGCAAGGTCAATTCTTGCTTTTATCAAGAGTACCTCAATAGGGTTACGGTGGGAAGGCGCCGCCGACACCCAAAGACCAAATTTTTACACACCCGTTATTTCTATACAAAGTCAAAGTGACACCAGAATGTATCCAAAAAATCTCTAATCTTGTTCCCAGTGCACTGCATTGTGGCCTCATCATACACACTGGCTCCCCAGCTGTTGCTGAGCAAAATAAAGGCAACTTGCAAGGAAAATTTCATTTTTTTGGGCTTTATAAATGCAATGATTGCTGCAGCAATTTCTAGACATGGTACAGATCTGCCACTTTACAGGTAGACTAAGGGGACCCCCCAGGCACTATATTGGAAGGAATTTTTCATTTTTAGGCTTTCACTTTTATAATTAAAAAAAAATCACTGCTCATTTAAAAATGACGTTTTTCACAAACTTTTTTTTTTTTTTTTTATACATGTCCCCCAGGGCAGGACCCGGACCCCTATAACCATTGTATGCCCAATTACTTGCATATAAGCCTTCAAAATGGGCACTTTTGATTTTTGATGTTCGGGTCCCATTGACTTTAATAGGGTTCGTTATTCGGGTCCGAACTTTTGCGGTGTTCGGAAGTTCTGGTGCAAACTGGACAGGGGTCTGTTCAGCCCATCCCTACTAGTGACCACTCTAGTGATAACTAAAGATCTATAGAAGGAATCAGGAGTCATGACCCCCTTCCTCCTGCTGGTGATCCCTCTAGTGATAATAAAGGTCTATATAGGGTAATCAGGACCTGCTCCCACCTGCTGGTGATCCCTCTAGTAATAATGAAGGTCTATACAGGGTAATCAGGACCTCCTTCCTCCTGCTGGTGATCCCTCTAGTGATAATAAAGGTCTATATAGGGTAATCAGGACCTGCTCCCACCTGCTGGTGATCCCTCTAGTGATAATAAAGGTCTATACAGGGTAATCAGGACCTCCTTCCTCCTGCTGGTGATCCCTCTAGTGATAATAAAGGTCTATATAGGGTAATCAGGACCTCCTTCCAGTAATCTTTAGATACATTGTAGCAGTTGTTGGCACTCTGCCCATTTGCAGTGGAGTTTGGAGCCTCTGATAGCCCCAGACACAGCAGATAAGAGTCTCCTTCCTGCACAGCTCCACGTTAACCAGGAAATGTCTATATTAATATGTCAGCTCACAGACGCCCGGATCACCTGCAAATAGATGGGTGCGTTGTGTGGTGACAACAATTCAGTAACTGGAATTACTGGACTGAGCTCACCCAGCCGGTTGTGTCTCCACCCCTTCTGCTCACTAACAAATTTGTAAAGTTGTCTCAGGCTGAGCAGAGCACAGAGGGAAGTCTGCTAAAGTGCTGAGGACTGTCTTACTTGCTTCGCTGCGCTCATTATTGGCAGGACTGAAACATCTTCACTTTACAGTTTCAAATCTGAGCGGAGCTGGAATATTCCAGATGTGGGTGGAGGTTGCAGCTCCCCCATGATTGGCACCGTGAGTTTACCATACACCTACCCCAGGGGATCTGGCTGCATGGCTCTGATTGGATGCTGACGTTCTGATTCCTTCCAAGTGGAACTTTGTGCCAAGCGACAGGTCCTCTCCGACAACCGACACCGAGTGCAGCTAAGGGGCACCCAGGTGGAGCACTGAGACAGACTAATTCTGGGTGGAGCTGCGGACAGTGACCAAGGCCTGCTGTTTGAGTGTCAGCTTGCAAACTTCTGTTTTTGGGTGCAGCATCAACATCACCAGCCGTTTCCAGTGCTGCAAGTGGAGTAGCGTGACACCGCAGAGTTACATTTCCGTGGAGCTGGTGGACCCCATTGTGCTTACAGCATCATTTTTTTATTTTGGATGGAGCAGAGTCATTTCTCTTTTTGGGTGGAGCAGAGTGAAGAGTCTTAGTGTCAAGGCTGCTGTTGGTGTAAAAGGGAAGTCGGAGAAGAGGACTGTGTACTCTAGATGGAGGAGGGGCACTGGTGTTGTCTATTGTAGGTAGAGCAGGGCACAGTGCTGTCTGTTTTTAGCTAGAGTAAGGGCACAGTGCTATGTTTAGCTGGAGAAGGGGCACGGTGCTATCTATTTTTAGTTGAAACAGGGGCACTGTGCTATTTTTAGCTGAAGCAGGGGCACCTGCTGTCTATTTTTAGCTAGAGCAGGGGCACGGTGCTATTCTTAGCTGGAGCAGGGGCATGTGTTGTCTATTTTTAGCTAGAGCAGGGGCACTGTGCTACTTTTAGCTGGAACACGGGCACCATGCTGTCTATTTTTAGCTAGAGCAGGGGCACAGTGCTATTTTTAGCTGTAGAGGGGGAACAGTGCTGTCTATTTTTAGATCTAGCAGGGGCACAGTGCTATGTTTAGCTGGAGCAGGGGCACAGTGCTGTCTATTTTTAGTTGAAAAAGGGGCACTGTGCTATTTTTAGCTGGAGCAGGGGAACCGTGCTGTCTATTTTTAGCTGGAGAAGGGGCACTGTGCTACTTTTTGACGGAACAGGTTCACAGTGCTGTCTATTTTTAGCTAGAGCAGGGGCACAGTGCTGTCTATTTGTAGCAAGAGCAGGGGCACAGTGCTGTCTATTTTTAGATAGAGCAGGGGCACAGTGCTGTCTATTTTTAGATAGAGCCGGGGCACAGTGCTGCCTCTTCTGGGTGCAGCAGGGGTACAGTGCTGTCTATTTTTAGCAGGAGCACAGTGCTGTCTATTGTAGGCGAAACAGGGGCACAGTGCTGTCTATTTTTTAGCAGGAGGAGGGGCCCAGTACTGTCTATTTTTAGCTGGAGCAGGGCTCACATTACTATCTATTCTGGGTGGAACAGCTACAACTTTATTTTAAAATCTCCAGGGTTCAGAGCTGTCTCAATTTTGGGTGGATAGGGGTCACAGATCATAGTTTTTTGTGGAAACAGTAACACCAAGTGTCTTCCGAAGGAACCCAAAAATATAATTTCTGGGTGGAGCAAGGTCAGTAGTCCCTATTTTCAGTGGAGCAGTGGTAGTGCTGTGTTCTATGTAAAGTGGTGTCACGCTGGTATTGATATTGGGTGGAACAGAGTCATAGCTTTGTTTTAGGTGGAGCAGTGGCACAGAACTGTTCATTGTATAAGAAGCAGAGTCCTGAGTTCTGTGCATTGTAGGTGGAGCAGAGGCACAGAGCTGGGCATTGTAGGTGGAGCAGAGCTTTAGAGGTCAGTTGGGAGGGCGGAGTCACTTGGGAGGGCGGAGTCAGTCTTGTTTCAGGTGGAGCAGCACCCCGTCCCTGTCAGTTGTAGGTGGAGCGAAGGTCTTGCTCTGAGCGGAGATGGAAGATCTAAGAGGGCGGGACAGCGGCCTGAAGAAACGCCCGGGGGCGGAGCTAGAGCCATTGTTGCCCGGAGACCAGGAAACGGGCTCAGCCCCGCCTTCTCCCTCTGCTGCCGCCCCTCCCACTACCGCCACTCCGCCCGCCACTCCGCCCCCTTCACCGTCCTTCAAGAACGCCCCGCCCCCCGGTCCCGCCTTCTCCCCGCTGCAGTGCTGCCCCCCCGCGCCCGACCGTCTCATCGCACGCTGCTGTCATGGAGGAGCCAAGATGGCGGCCCTGGCCTACAACCTGGGCAAACGGGAGATCAACCAGCACTTCAGTGTGAGGAACGCCAAGCTACTGGCCCTGATCGCCGCCCTCCTCCTCTCCGCCTGCCATGCCGCGTCCCGGGCCTACAGCCGAGGTGAGTGAGTCCTCCCCATCCCCCATCTGTGTGATCGGAGAGTGTGACAGGTCCTCTTCATCCCCTATAACAATGACAGGTCCTCTTCATCCCCTATAACAATGACAGGTCCTCTTCATCCCCTATAACAATGACAGGTCCTCTTCATCCCCTATAACAATGACAGGTCCTCTTCATCCCCTATAACAATGACAGGTCCTCTTCATCCCCTATAACAATGACAGGTCCTCTTCATCCCCTATAACAATGACAGGTCCTCTCCATCCCCTATAACAATGACAGGTCCTCTTCATCCCCTATAACAATGACAGGTCCTCTTCATCCCTTATAACAATGACAGGTCCTCTCCATCCCCTATAACAATGACAGGTCCTCTTCATCCCTTATAACAATGACAGGTCCTCTCCATCCCCTATAACAATGACAGGTCCTCTTCATCCCCTATAACAATGACAGGTCCTCTTCATCCCTTATAACAATAACAGGTCCTCTCCATCCCCTATAACAATGACAGGTCCTCTTCATCCCCTATAACAATGACAGGTCCTCTCCATCCCCTATAACAATAACAGGTCCTCTTCATCCCCTATAACAATGACAGGTCCTCTTCATCCCCTATAACAATGACAGGTCCTCTTCATCCCCTATAACAGTGACAGGTCCTCTTCATCCCCTATAACAGTGACAGGTCCTCTTCATCCCCTATAACAATGACAGGTCCTCTTCATCCCGTATAACAATGACAGGTCCTCTTCATCCCCTATAACAGTGACAGGTCCTCTTCATCCCCTATAACAATGACAGGTCCTCTTCATCCCCTATAACAATGACAGGTCCTCTTCATCCCTTATAACAATGACAGGTCCTCTTCATCCCTTATAACAATGACAGGTCCTCTTCATCCCTTATAACAATGACAGGTCCTCTTCATCCCTTATAACAATGACAGGTCCTCTTCATCCCTTATAACAATGACAGGTCCTCTTCATCCCTTATAACAATGACAGGTCCTCTTCATCCCTTATAACAATGACAGGTCCTCTTCATCCAGTATAACAATGACAGGTCCTCTTCACCCCCTATAACAATGACAGGTCCTCTTCATCCCCTATAACAATGACAGGTCCTCTTCATCCCCTATAAAAATGACCGTTCCTCTCTATGCTATGTGATCTCCATGGTAACAGTATCACAGGTCCTCTCCATCCTTTGTGTACTTGGTGCCCAACACAGTAAATTTCCCTGCCAGTGACCAGCAATGTTTGGAATGGGGGGAGGAGGAGGGGGGGGGGGGTTAAGGGTACCAATAGCAATGCTTGAGGCTGTTGGTACTAGTGGTGGACAGTTTTTAAAAATACATATATTTTTTATAAATACCATAATTGTATTATAGTCGATTCTTTTAATTAATATCATGAATATAAATACATTTTTTTGCCATTATCCACACCTTTTCAGTCACTAGGCTGTTTTCATACTGAGAAGTTTTTGAAGTGCTTTTGCGTTAAGAAAAGCTAAAGAAAAATGCATTCCTTAAAATTCTATGTAGGTCTTCACACTGGTCCATTGCGTTTTCGTTGCGGTGTTAAACGTTCTGCTTGCCGCATTTTTGGTTCATATTTGGTCAGTTAAAAAACGCTGCAGAAACGCACCTCCCATTGAAATGCATTGAAAACACGGCAAAAACACACCTGTGTTGTGTTTTTGATGTAGTTTTTGAGTCACATGACCTACAAAGAACGCACCATAAAAGTGGCAAAATTGCAGTAAAATCGTGCACGTTCGGCACCCATTATTGGCATTTTTTTTTTTTTCTATTAGCAAAATGCCAATTACCCTATTTTTGTCCGATTAATTGTCAACGACCGATATGTCGGTACATCTCTAATTGTTACAATAACTAACGCCAATGTTGGGGGTTATGTCATCCATGGACACCAATGTTTAAAGTCCATCATCATTCATTCTGAATGAGTTGCCTAATTTGATGCAATGCACCTCAATGTTTGAAAATGCGCCGCTAATGTGCTGCCTTCTGGAGGTTTTAGGGGCTGCACTTGAGGCCCTCTATCATTTTCAGGTTGACAATTACTGCCTTAGAGCAATGTGACAGGTCCTCTTTATGCTGTTTGGTAATTTGTATGATAGATCTGCTTTATCCTTTTGTGCACTTTGTATTATTGATGTGACAGATGATCATCCTCATCCTTTGTGTGTGACTGGTCTTGTTTATCCTTTGTCTTCTCAGTAATAATAATGACAGGTCCTCTTCATCGTGTTTACCTTGCATTAAAGTAGTGTGGTTGGTCCTCTTCATTCTTTGTGATCTGTTTTATATGATGGATCTGGTTCATTCTTACCTTTCACTGCTTCCACCACAAACGCAGGGCCTGGGAGCATTACATTTCACTGCCAATGACCAACCAGTGCTGGGGGTTATTATTGCAGTCGGTGACACCAGTGCTGGCAGTTATTATTGCAGTCAGTGACACCAGTGCTGGAGGTTATTATTGCAGTCGGTGACACCAGTGCTGGGGGTTATTATTGGAATCGGTGACACCAGTGCTGACAGTTATTATTGCAGTCGGTGACACCAGTGCTGGAGGTTATTATTGCAGTCGGTGACACCAGTGCTGGGGGTTATTATTGGAATCGGTGACACCAGTGCTGGGGGTTATTATTGGAATTGGTGACACCAGTGCTGACAGTTATTATTGCAGTCGGTGACACCAGTGCTGGGGTTATTGGAATCAGTGACACCAATGCTATATACAATGTAGTATTGACAGGTCCTCTTAGAGGTCTGTACAATAATAGATTGACAGTAGTGTCACTCTTGAAGCCGGACGTCACATCCTGCTGGGGGTTATTATTGCAGTCAGTGACACCAGTGCTGGGGGTTATTATTGCAGTCAGGGACACCAGTTCTGGGGGTTATTATTGCCATCAGTGACACCAGTGCTGGGGGTTATTATTGCAGTCAATGACACCAGTGCTGGGGGTTATTATTGCAGTCAGTGACACCAGTGCTGGGGGTTATTATTGCAGTCAGTGACACCAGTGCTGGGGGTTATTATTGCAGTCAGTGACACCAGTGCTGGGGGTTATTATTGCAGTCAGTGACACCAGTGCTGGGGGTTATTATTGCAGTCAGTGACACCAGTGCTGGGGGTTATTATTGCCGTCAGTGACACCAGTGCTGGGGGTTATTTTGCAGTCAATGACACCAGTGCTGGGGGTTATTTTGCAGTCAATGACACCAGTGCTGGGGGTTATTATTGCCATCAGTGATACCAGTGCTGTATACAAGGTAGTATTGACAGGTCCTCTTAGAGGTCTGTATAATAAAAGATTGACATTAGCTTCACTCTTGAAGCCGGATGTCACAGCCACATCCTGCTCACATCTCCGGCACATGATGACTACGGTTGGTGATGTAGAAACCTATAGCTGTGCAGTGCTGGGTGTCTCTCAGGGTACAGCAGGTCTCCTCCACTCACCCATAATGCCACTCACTCACTGTAAACAAATGTGACATGCCTGGAGTATCTGATGTCCACAATTGAAACCTATAATAAGTAAAAGAAAGAAAATAAACATTCCACCGTACATTAATGGTCAGTTAAAGTGGAACTCCACCTAAAAGGGATAGTTCCACTGTTAAGTCCCCCCCTCTCTCCTCTGCTACATTTGGCATGTCATTTTTTTTTTTTTTTGGGGGGAGCTGGTTTTGACAGGTACTCAGCGATCCATGTGGGTGTTCTATTTCCCCCCCCCCCCAGCAGTCTTCTGGGACACGTCACCGGTCCCAGAAGACCGCGGGACCATTTACAAAGCATGGTTCGCACATGTGCAGTTGGCTGCCCATAGTTAGGATGCTGGTGCCGGAAACCCGAGGGCTAGTGAAGAACTAGCTTGGGTGAGGATGGCGCTGGATCCCTGGACTGGTAAATGTCCTTTTTATATTAAAAGTCAGCAGCTACAGGATTTGTAGCTGCTGACTTAAACATTTTTTTGCCCAGACTGGACAACTGCTTTAACCACTTAAAGTGGAGTTCCACACAAAAATGGAACTTCCGCTTTTCGGATTCCTCCCCCCCTCCGGTGTCACATTTGGCACCTTTCAGGGGGGAGGGGGGTGCAGATACCTGTCTAAGACAGGTATTTGCACCCACTTCCGGCATAGACTCCCATGGGAGTCTATGCCTCTTCCCGTCCCGACCGCGCTGTCTGCTGGGAACACACAGCTCCCAGGAGAGAGCGGGGACCACTAGGGACGCGCAGCGCGACTCGCGCATGCGCAGTAGGGAACCGGGAAGTGAAGCCGCAACGCTTCACTTCCTGATTCCCTCACCTAGGATGGCGGCGGCAGCTGCCGAGAACCGAGCGGGTTCTCTGCGTCCCCTGCCGACATCGCTGGACTCCAGGACAGGTAAGTGGCCATGTATTAAAAGTCAGCAGCTGCAGTATTTGTAGCTGCTGGCTTTTAATATTTATTTTTTTTGGCGGTGTGGGTGAACCCCCGCTTTAAGGACCGAGCCTCTTTCTGAGATTTGTTGTTTACAAGTTAAAAACTTTTTTTTTTTGCTAGAAAATTACTTAGAACCCCCAAACATTATACATTTTTTTTTCTAACACCCTAGAGAATAAAATGGCAGTCGTTGCAATACTTTCTATCACACTGTATTTGCGCAGCGGTCTTACAAGTGTGCTTTTTTGGGAAAAAATACACTTTTTTTAAAAAAAAATAAAAAATAAGACAACAGTAAAGTTAGCCCAATTTTTTTTTTTTTATATTGTGAAAGATAATGTTATGCCAAGTAAATTGATACCCAACATGTCACGCTTCAAACTTTCGCCCGCTCGTGGAATGGCGACAAACTTTTACCCTTCAAAATTTCCATAGGCGATGTTTAAAAAATTCTACAGGCTGCATGTTTTGAGTTACAGAGGAGGTCTAGGGCTAGAATTATTGCTCTCGATCTATTGATCGTGGCGTGTGTGGTTTGAACACCATTTTCATATGTGGGCATGTAATGGAAATTTTAAGTTCTGTATACAATTGTATTCTATTTTATATGTATTGCACTCTGCCCTCACTGTGCACACGGCACTAATAATGTTTTCAGTACATGTTTAACCCTTTCATGACTAAGCCTATTTTTGAAATTTGGTGTTTACAAGATAAAATCCATATTTTTTGCTAGAAAATTACCTAGAACCCCCAAACATTATATATATATATTTTTTTTAGCAGAGAATCTAGAGAATAAAATGGAGATTTTTGCAATATTTTATATCACACGGTATTTGTGCAGCGGTGTTTTAAACGCAAATTTTTGGAAAAGGGACACTTCCACGAATTTTAAAAAATCCTAACAGTAAAGTTTTTTTGTATAATGTGAAAGATGATGTTACGCCGAGTAAATAGATACCAAACATGTCAGGCTTTATAATTGCACGCACTCGTGGAATGGCGACAAACTATGGTAGCTATGAATTTCCATAGGCGACGCTTTAATTTTTTTTTTTTATGGTTACCAGGTTAGAGTTACAGAGGAGGTCTAGGGCTAGAATTATTGCTCTCGCTCTGACGATCGCGGCGATATCTCACATGTGTTATTTGAACACTGTTTACATATGCGTGCGCGACTTCCGTATGCGTTTTCTTCGCTGTGCGAGCTCGCGGGGACGGGGGGCGCTTTAAAAATTTTTTTTTTTTTATATTTATTTTATTTATTTGTATACTTAAAAATTGTGTTTAAAAAAAAAAAAATGTTTTTTTTTACTTTTATTGCTGTCACAAGGAATGTAAACATCCCTTGTGACAGTAATAGGTGGTGACAGGTACTCTTTATGTAGGGATCGGGGGTCTAAAAGACCCCCGATCCCTCCTTTACACCTCAAAGTATTCAGATCGCCGAAAACGGCGATTCTGAATACTGTGTATTTTTTTAAATTCGGCGCCATTGGCAGCTGAGTAAATGGGAAGTGACGTCATGACGTCGCTTCCGCGTTTACATTGAGAAGGCTGGAACGAAGCCGCCCACAGCCGCCGGAGGCAGACGATTGGACACCGGGCCTCCCGATCGCACGGGAGGCGCGGTAAGAGCGGCGGGAGACGGCGGGAGGGGGGGATGTCCCCTCCCGCTCCTCCGGTATAACAGCCGAGTGGCTTTTAGCCGCATCGGTTGTTATATACGGGTAGCCAATCGCCCGCTCTAAACAACGGTACCAGGATGATGCCTGCAGCTGCGGGCATCATCCCGGTATAACCCCCGAAAGCCGAGTACGCAGATGTGCGTACGGTCGGCAGGAAGGGGATAAGCAGGCTATCCCCCCTTCTGTCTATTATGAATGCTGCTGCTAGGCTAATACACCTCACTAATCGATCCATGACTGCCGCCCCTCTCTGCCAATCTCTTCACTGGCTTCCCCTACCCCACTGCGTAAAATTCAAAATGCTAACCATAACCTACAAGGCCATTCACAACATCGCCCCCATCTACATCACCAACCTCATCTGCAGATATCGCCCAAATCGTCCTCTCCGTTCCTCCCAGGACCTCCTGCTCTCTAGCTCCCTTGTTATCTCCTCCCATGCTCGCCTTCAGGACTTCTCCAGAGCCTCTCCCATCCTCTGGAACTCCCTACCCCAGTATGTCCGATCAGCCCCTACCCTGCCCACCTTTAGGAGATCCCTGAAAACTCATTTATTCAGGGAAGCCTATCCCACACCCACCTAACAACTGTCCCCGAGCCACCCCCATCAAATCATTCCCCGCAGCTATTACCTTTTGTACCACCCCACGCCCCCCCCCCCCTTTAGAATGTAAGCTCTACGAGCCGGGCCCTCCTGTACCTTCTGTATTGAACTGTACTGTAATTGTGTTGTCTCCCTATACATTGTAAAGCGCTGCCTAAACTGTTGGCGCTATATAAATTGCGTATAATAATAATAATGTTTACATTCTCTCAAGTCCTGATTAGAATTAGCCTGCCTGTGTAACGCCCCTTGTTATCATAAATGTACAAATGTAATATTAATGTGATACCTACGTAATCATGTGTATAAAAACTTTCAATTGCGTCATAATAAAGCAGAACAGTTATTTGGAAAGATGCTGAGCGTATCTTTTGTGTCTGTTCCCTACTGCAGTAGTTATTATTAAAGTGGATGTAAACCCAATGTTATCCTTTCTAAACTACTGCCATAGGGGTTATCTATAAGGATATAGATGCCTCCTGCATGTATCTTTACCTGTCAAATGTCTCCCCTCTGTCTGTTATTAGACTCGAAAAACTGCAGATTCTGTGGGCGGGTCTGTTGTCTGGAGCTCGGTGGGTGGAGTCGTGATGTCAGTAGACTCCCCGCCCACCTCTACACTCCCCTTGTCAATATGCATTTTCTCCTGTGTATTTCTTACACTGAAACGTTGCTATGATCTCTAACATCCAGTGAAAAGACAGGAAAGTAACCACATGACTTCAGCATGCCAAATCATGCTGAGGTGTGGAACAGCCAATCCTTGCAGAGCTGCTGAAGAAAGGAGTGGGGGAGGGAATTAAAAAATAATGCATGTCTTAGGCCAGTGCACCAGATATGTAAATCACCTGTCACTCAAAGCAAGGGGGAGGATCTGACAAAGTTTTTCTCTGTTTGTCAAGTTTTATCTCACTGAACAATAAAAGAGGATTTCTCAGAGATGGATTAACTCTGTGTGGCAAGACTGGGTTTAAATGATAGGAAATCTTATACTTTACATTATAACATTAAAAAAAAAAAAAAAAAAAAAAAAAATGTCGTGTTTACATCCACTTTAAATAAAAAAAAAAAAAATTCGGGTTTACATCCACTTTAATTTGGAACCACTAATCAATATGAGGATAGGAGTTGCCTATCATCAAAATGTCCAGCTCACCTGGTGAGCTTTGCCTAGGAGGGGCTTTACAGGTGACCCTGAGTATCCGAAACGAGGAGCTTGAGACGATCCGGGAATTTCTGATAATCAGCCGGCTGAGGTGATCCTTTTGCTTACATTTGAGTTATCAGACTTCCTTGATCGGTAAGGCAATTTCGGGACAAAGGGTACCTATTTTACTCCCCTTAATCGAACTGTATTGATTGGTGGTTATATGTTATGTTATGTCAGTGAGAGAATGATATGCATGTGTGTGAATGCTGGGACCTTTAGTTCTATCGCTTGTGTGTGTCATGTATGCAGATGTGACCCCCTCCTTTGCGCTCTCATGAACGAATGTGGCTGGGATGAGAGGTCAGTGATAAGCTGGAAGGACACCATGCCAATTCCAGTTTTTTAGACAAAACATTTATAACAAAATGTGCCGGTTAACCAAATATAATGATAAACAATGTGATCTCAATTATTTTTTGAATCTGTTTTCCAAACATGATAAAATGAAGGTTACATTTAACCGTGTATTGCACAAATTGAATATCCTTTGATAGTGGAAACAGTGCAAAAAAAAAAAAAGGGTAATTCAGTAAAATTAAGTAATAATGAGTATTAAATTCTAATATGAGTTTAACAATTTTATGAATAATATAGATATATTGAAACTGGTATATATACAACCTTTGGTTGGAAATGAAGTCCAGGTTAATGGGGAAATTTGTAAAAATGGGATTAGTTTAGATTAAGATAACAATTTTGTGAATTTTACATTTATTGAGTGAAAAAAAAAAAAGATTAAGATGAGGTTGTTAATTGGAATACAGCTGCCATAATGTTTAACAAAGCCAAGATTGGGTGGGATACATAAGAAGTTTTTCTACAAAAATGAGATCTTAAAGCGGGGTTCCCATTTAAAAAAAAAAAAAAAAAAATGAAAAGCCAGCAGCTACAAATACTGCAGCTGCTGACTTTTAATATTCGGACACGTGCCTGTCCCAGTTTCCAGTGATGCGGGTGATCGAAGCTCCGCTCGTCCCCCCCCCCCCCCCCTCCGCTCGGCGGCTCCAGCATTTTAACTGTGGGCGCCCGGCTCTGGCTTCACAGCCAGACACCCACTGTGCATGCGCGAGCCGCACCGCGCGCCGTCCAATCATCTGGGACCTGTCACGAGTCCCAGGTGATTGACAAGAGGGAGGGGAGAGAGTAGAGCTGGGCGATTTTTCTTAAAAAAAAAAAAAACTCGATTCACGATTCGAATCGAGTTTTTCTTTTTTTGATGGACACCGCACCGGTCCTGAGGAGCTGCGGGCAGGAGTTTTTAGGCGAGGCCGCGGCGTCCGCGCTAAAAACTCCTGCCTGCGGCTCCTCAGGACCGGTGGGGTGTCAGTGCCGGTCCTGGTGAGAAAAAAAAAAAAAAAACTAAAAAATTGATTTGCTGAAAATTTGAATCGATTTGACCTCTCAACTCGATTCAAGATTCAAACCGATTTTTTCCCCAGCCCTAGGAGAGAGGCGATCTCCCTTCCTGCGCTGAGGGAAGTGACGACAGGAGCCCAGGCGCCAAAGGAGGCAGACTACGAGGGACCCCCTAGAAACAGGCATTTAGAGGTGAGTAAAAAAAAAAAATTTCTCCAAATGTTTTTTTTTTTTTAATTTTTTTTTTAAGCACATTACTAATTGTTTTATTTTTTTGGGGGGTGGAACTCCACTTTAAGGTCTGATAATAACTTGATGTGCGGTCCATGATGTGAGAGTAATAATAAATAAAATTTAAATATAACAGACCCATCACATCAAGTCCACACACCCTGTTAGGATAGATGCCACCTGCAGCCAGTTGTTTTATAGTTTTTGATGCTTTCTGGTCCATTGTACAGATTGTTGGTCCTTTTGTTTTTATTTTTGAAATCCAAAGCAGAATGTGTGGATTGTGAAATGATGTGTACTGACATTTATAGGTAAAGTTGATCCAGGGAAAATCCGATTGCCTCTCTGGGATCAGGAAGGAATTTTTTCCCCTGCTGTAGCAAATTGGAGCATGCTCTGCTGGGGTTTTTTGCCTTCCTCTGGATCAACTGTGGGTATAGTATTGGGTATATTGGATTGTACGTTTTTTTTTTTTTTTTTTTTTTTTTTTTTATGGTTGGACTGGATGGACTTGTGTCTTTTTTCAACCTGACTAACTATGTAACTATGTGCCCCTTTTCCTTGTAAGTGCCGTGGTATAAGCAGAAGAATATTTTGGATTTATGGACTTCTCTGTATGACCGCAGGGTATTGTTATCATTTGTTATAATATTGCCAGGAAAAAGTTGTCTTTTTGAAACATGAAACTGGACTTCTTACAGCATGATAGAAAACAAGCCATTGTCATATATTTATGTAAGCTGGACCCAATAATGAAAGGTTCATCCCCATATATAAGAGCTGTAGCTTTATGCAAAGGTGGTATTAGACAAAGTTACAGACATAATTTTGATCAAATATTTAATTTTTAATGGTCCCACATTCTGCACAGCAAATATACAGCTAACTAAATGTTTGTCTAATGAAAGGTTTAACCACGTGAGATCCGCGCTATAGCCGAATGACGGCTACAGCGCGGACCTGCTTTGCCGGGACTACGTCCATTGACGTCGTCCTGTGCACGTGCGGCCTGTGCGCCCCCTGCAGGGCGCATTCAGCGCACTCTGATCAGCGAGTCTGAGACTTGCCTGATCACAGATCGGAGTAAGGGGTCGATCTCGACCCCTTAACATGTGATCAGCTGTCAGCCAATGGCAGCTGATCATGTGATGTCAACAGAGCTGGTAATCTGCTTTTTTTTTTCCTCCTCGCGCTGACAGCGTGAGGAGGAAAAAAAAGCCGATCACCGGCAGCCGTGATGGGGCACCAGCACCATCTATCAGTGCCCATCAGTGTCACCTACCAGTGCCCATCAGTGCTACCCATCAGGGTCCATCAGTGCCACCTTAACTGTGCCTATCCGTGCCCATCAGTGCAGCCTATAAGTGCCCACCAGTGCCGCCTCATCAGCGCATATCAATGAAGGAGAAAAATTACCTGTTTTTTTTTTTTTTCTTCAAAATTTTCCATCTTTTTTTGCTTGGCGAAAAATAAAAACCCCATCTGTGATTAAATACCACCAAAAAAAGCTCTATTTGTGGGGAAAAAATGATAATAATTTCATTTGGGTACAGTGTTGTATGACCGCGCAATTGTCATTCAAAATGCGTCAGCGCTGAAAGCTGAAATTTGGTCTGGGCAGGAGGGGGGTTTAAGTGCCCAGTAAGCAAGTGGTTAAAATATGAATTTGTTTTGTTTATGTACAAATCTAACAATGAAAATTGCGTACATTTGAATCCAGCCACCTTATTGCCTCTATTGGAGGAGGCTGGAGACAAAGGAAAGCCACATGTGTTAAATTGATGATGAAGGAATCAGCGGCTGTGAGCCCCGTGCAGGACACACTGCCTGAAGACCCAGATATTTCATTCTTTGTAGAGTTATTCCCGGTTTTATACTATAGGATGCAGTTTATCACCCAGAAGGATACTCTGTATTCAGAGTCATTGGATCCTTTCCCCAGCTCAAGAAGCAGAGCTCCATGTTTTAGCAAAGCCTGTGAGCTATAAAAAGAGTGTATATTTATATTAGGGCTGGGGAAATTAAAGATTAATTCCTCGATTAATTGTCAATTTTTTTTGATCGATCAAAATTTTTTTTTGATCGGTACTCACCTCTCTGCCTGCTTCCGGGTCTTCAGGGAGTTCCATCGGAGATCCGGTGACGTCACGGACATCGACGTCACCGGACCCCCCCCTTCCCCAAGTGCCTTCGTCTGCTAAAAAAGGGGAAGGGGAGAGGAGTCCGGTGACATCGATGTCAGTGACGTCACCGGACAGTGATGGTAAATATGGATGTTGGTTAACTGGGATCATTAAGTGAGCTTTCACACTGGGGCGGTTTGCAGGCGTTATTGCGCTAAAAATACCGCCTGCAAACCGCCCCAAAACAGCTTCCGCTGTTCAGTGTGAAAGCCCGAGGGCTTTCACACTGAAGCGGTGCGCTGGCAGGAGAAGAAAAAATCTCCTGCAAGCTGCATCTTTGGAGCGGTGAAGGAGCGGTGTATTCACCGCTCCTAAACCGCTCCTGCCCATTGAAATCAATGGGACAGCGCGGCTATACCGCGGCTATAGCCGCGCTATACGAGTGGATTTAACCCTTTTTCGGCCGCCAGCGGGGGGTTAAAACCGCACCGCTAGCGGCCGAATACCGCGGTAAAACAGCGCTAAAAATAGCGCTGTTTTACCGCCGACGCCCCCTACCGCCCCAGTGTGAAAGGGGCCTTAGTGTAGGCAAATTTGATAACCTGCGTTTTTAACATTGTTGTCCTTAGAGGCTGATAAGCTGTGATATTTTTGCCGTGTGGATCGGCTTTTGCTGTTGCCATGACGGTGGCGCTTGCTTAAAACGTATTTGTGTGAACTATGAACTGTGAAGTTAAGTCATGGATTGTGGAAACGAACTAGTGTCTGGTGATTGTATATAATGTATACCACATTTACCACTGACTAATGCAGAGTTGCAATGCAAGGAGATCAGCTAAAAGTAGTTGGATCTGAATGTGCGTTATAATTAATCAAAATTTAGTCGATTTAATCAATTTAAAAAAAAAAATCGATTTAATCGAACACGAAAATTTGAATCAGTAACAGCCCTAATTTATATAGATAGTTGAGATATAGAGAGCTTTTGGTTCCATTTCAAGGGCCAGAAGTTTGTTTTTACTTCGGCAGGTAAACCAACCAATCAAGCATGCTAAGTTAATTTGATCGGCTGTTTTCAGCCTTCCAGGTTCTTGCTGAGGTAGCCATACTAACATTAAAACTCACACATGGAAGCAGACCAGGTGACTAAGGATGCTGCATTTACAACCCCGGACACTTGATGGGTCTGTGCAACTCACAGATTCCACCCTAGTTCTGACCCAGTATAGCTGGGGTTAATAATTCACCTTTAAGGACCCCAGAACGAGAAGAACAAGTGGTCCACAGGGGGCAACTTCTTAATAAACAGGACTTTGGAAAAGGTGATCATTTATCTCTGCCAGCCACTCTTTTCCCTCCAGCTTGACACATGGACCATGTCATCAGTCACAAGAAGTTATGGCTGCCTTAGTAAATGAGCATGGGATAGAGCCAGGGTTCACCACAGTTGTTTTTATAACATACCACTTCTTGTTTTACCTGTTACCAAAGGTGGTACCAAAAGCTGAACATCCCTTCCAGAGCTTACAAAAAAAGATATATCCAGATGCCCAAGTCAGGATCTTACGAGTATACATTTTGTTCAGTATGTTTTCTGGATGTCCAGCGGCAAATCTTACTGTAAAGGCCACAGTAAAAAGTGTTATCAGAAGTAGTTTGTAAGTACAGAGTGCAGAATCTACAGAGAGTAACAGAGGAAATCATTTTTATAGGAGAGTCCTTACTAGAAGTTTTCTTACAATGTAGCGGACAAAGTAGAGTAAGAAACTAGAAAACTTTTGCCTAAATGTTTTCTTATATTTTATCAAGCCCCTAAGGCAGTGGTTCTCAACCTGGGGGTTGATTTGATGATTTGCCGGGGTTCACCGAATCCTGGGCTGTTCCTGAAGCCCGCATTGCTCACCCACGCCTCTTTGTGCGGGCTGCCCAGCAGGGCTGTCCCTGGAGCCCGCGGCTGCCCACTCAGCCTCTTCGCAGCCACCCATTCAGTTCATGGCATTGCTGGGGGGCAGAGACTAGAGGTCAGCTGACTGGTGAGGAATGTGAAGTGGGAGGGGCTGGAGGAGACCCTATCTCCTGATTTTAGCATAGGTGTCACTGCTGCGAGACACCACAAAGTCGGAGACACAGTGAGTAGCACTACCTGTGATTAGAGTTGCCATTAAAAGTCCCCACTATAGTTCTCAGATCAGCAGATGACCTTCATCAAGAGCACGTAAGTTGGCTGATCAGAACTCCCCGCCAGCACTGCCACTGGTCCCGACTCCCCGCCAGCACTGCCACTGGTCCCGACTCCCCGCCAGCACTGCCACTGGTCCCGACTCCCCGCCAGCACTGCCACTGGTCCCGACTCCCCGCCAGCACTGCCACTGGTCCCGACTCCCCGCCAGCACTGCCACTGGTCCCGACTCCCCGCCAGCACTGCCACTGGTCCCGACTCCCCGCCAGCACTGCCACTGGTCCCGACTCCCCGCCAGCACTGCCACTGGTCCCGACTCCCCGCCAGCACTGCCACTGGTCCCGACTGCACTGCACTGAGAAAGAACAAGAAAGATAGCTACAGAGAGGGGTGGTAAGAAAAAAACAAGAAATTAAGATAGAGAGAGATAAAAGGGAAAGAGATAAAGTGGTACATCCTAAAATGTACCATAAGGGGTTTTAATACTGTACAAGTGGAAGGGACTCGGGGAGCGCTAAATGTCCGTGGGTTAGGGACGCAAATTATTTGTCTTGCCTTGGGTGCTGACAACCCACGCTACGAAAATAATTTTACTGTTAGGGGTCCCCACAACTTGGGAAATTTTATCAAGGGGTTGCAGCACTAGAAGGTTGAGAACCACTGCCCTAAGGGGATGTTGGACTCTCTCCCTATGGGATTTGGTTTGGGAGTGTGTTACTCACTTGCTTATATTTTGCCTCAGCAGCTGAAGTCCTCCATTTGGATCTCATAGAGAATGTTGCTGATCTTTTTAAGGTTTGACAAACTCATTTAGGTGTTTTCTCCCCAATGCCAGATCCTAAAAGTTTGGAAGGATCTAAAACTAAAGCCAGGTGACTTGTGGATGGTTAAGAGACATTTATATATAAGGAAATGTTTGGAGACTCAATACAGCGTCTGTTTAATGTACAGTTTTGCAAAACTTGAAGGAAAAGTCACCTGGATCCACACCAGACACTGCAAAAATGACTGAATTAAAGAAATCTCTGTGTTTGATTTGTTTCCCTCTTGCGATCACAGTCTAGGGTACTTTTTGATTAAATTACTTTAATTGTAAGAGAGATATTTTATATATAATATATATATATATAGTGATTTGAAAAGTAGTTTAGCCATGTTGAAGTCATATTTGTCTTTTGTATGTCTTCCATTTTATGCAGAATTGTCTGTGTTTACATGTGCTGATAAGTCAGCATGCCGACAATTCAGCTAGAAGGCCATTCTGGCCACACAGAAGTGTACAGCCAGTACTCTGTAATAATGTCTTATCAATATTATTTGTTTTTCACAATGAAAAGTCATTTTGTAATGAAAAATCTGCTCAGCTATTATATTCTCCAGAATTAAGTTTTTGCCTCTCTGGCCAGGACTACCTTCACCTAAGCGTGTGGCGGTTCCAGGTTAAAGGTGATAGCAGGTATGGTTAGTGATCAAAATATTGATCAAAAGAGAGGTAAAACGCCGCTATTTATAGCGGTGTTTTACTGTTGGATTTGCTGCACATTTCGGACGCTAGCGGGGCGCTTTTACCCCCCTCTAGCAGCCGAGAAAGGGTTAGAACCGCCAGCAATGCGCCGCAATAGCGGCGTTTTGCCGGCGGTATCCCAGCGCTTCCCCATTGATTTCAATAGGGAGCAGCGGTCGAGGAGCGGTAAACGCACCGCTCCAAAGAAGCTGCTGGCAGGACTTTTCCTGACGTCCTGCCAGCGCAGCGCTCCGGTGTGAAGGCCCTCGGGGCTTTCACACTGGAGACAATGCTGCAGCTGTTTGAGGGCGGATTGCAGGCGCTATTTTTAACGCTATAGCGCCTGCAAAACGCCCTCGGTGTGAAAGGGGTCTAATAATTTTCAGTACTTGTTTACATTCTCTCAAGTCCTGATTAGAATTAGTCTGCCTATGTAACGCCCCTTGTTACTATAAATGTACAATTGTAATATTAACGTGATACCTAGGTAATCATGTGTATAAAAACTTTCAATTGCGTCATAATAAAGCAGAACAGTTATTTGGAAAGATGCTGAGCCTATCTTTTGTGTCCGTTCCCTACTGCAGTAGTTATTATTTATTTGGAACCACTCATCAATATGAGGATAGGAGTTGCCTATCATCAAAATGTCCAACTCAGGGCGCTACTCACGTATGCGTTCGCTTCTGCACGCGAGCTCGTCGGGACGGGGCGCGTTTAAAAAAAAAAAAAAAATTTTTTATTCTTATTTATTTTACCTTTTATTTTTTATTTTTACACTGTTTAAAAAAAAATTGTGTCACTTTTATTCCTATTACGAGGAATGTAAACATCCCTTGTAATAGAAAAAAAGCATGACAGGACCTCTTAAATATGAGATCTGGGGTCAAAAAGACCTCAGATCTCATATTTACACTACAATGCAAAAAAAAAAAAAAAATGTCCCTTTAAGAGCGATGACACCGCCGCTGCCGACGGCTCCGGTAAGCTGGGCGGCCCTCTCCCGCCGTTAGCAAAATTGATCTTGCGGCGAATCCGCCGCAGATACCGCTTTTTATCTTAAACTTGACCGCTCACTGAGGAAAAGGATACCGGGGTTATGGCAGCTAGCTGCTGCCATAACAACGATAATCCTCTTCAAACAGCCGACGTATAACGATGGTGGGTGGTCTGGAAGTGGTTAAAAGAGCCACCCTATGCTGGGTGTCAGTGATAAACAGCCACCCTACAATTGTGATCAGTGAAGAAGGGTCCCCTTTCATGGGTGGTCGACGAAGAAGGGTCAAAAAAATGACCAAAAATTTAGAAAAAAAAAAACTTTTTCCTAATTTCTGTTTGTAATATTTAGCAAATAAGTAATTTTTTTTTTCACTGATAGGCGCTGATGAGGCGGCACTGATTGGCACTCATGATCAGTGTAAATGTCCCCTGTCACAGGCTAGCCAGTTATCGGCTTTCCTTTCCTCATGCTGATAACCGGCATTTGTTTACATGTGACCAGCTGTGATTGGACACAGCCCATCACATGGTAAAGGGCTCAGTCTGTGATCAGCTGTGTCTGAAGGACACCCTGATCAGAGCGCGCGCGCGCGGGGGGGGGGATCTGGGAGGACATCAATAGACGCCCTCCCAGAACTGGACGACCGCCCTCTAGCTGCCTTTTGGCTAAAGCGTGGTCGGCAATTGGGAGGCGGATGCAGACAGCTGACAAAATCCCAGGCGCCAAGACACACTTTCTAATTGGCATGGTGACCTGGGATTTGCCGAGCCCTGCAAGAAATATACATGAAATGGACCACTGTGTTCTTTGGGCATTGGTGCATAATGGAGAACAAATGGCGATATCCACCCTCTTATAAATGAGCCCTGGAAGTGTTAGGCTACATGTACCCCCGGGGGTTTGGCTAGAGTTGCCACCTCATCCCTTTAAACCCAAACACATCCGAATTACACAGGTTCTGAGGCTAGTTTAATGCAGATAAGACACCAAGTGAGTTTAATTACCACCTTAATTAGCCACAGAACCTGTGTAATTAATATGTGTTCGGGTTTAAAGGGATGAGATGACAACCCTAGTTTTGGCCCATCAGCGTTTTAAAAATTTTGGGGATTTGACGCTACCAGACCAAACCGTCCATGTGCATGAGGCCTTAAAGTAGAAATACATTTCAATTGTTGGGGTTTACCGCTTGCCATGATGTGCAACTATACACAGCAGATCATGGTGCACACTTTTCTCCTCCTGTCCTCCAGCCATGATGCCTCCTGGCATTGGTCACCGCTTTGTCCACCACAGTCTCTGCCGTCCTTTCTTCTGGGCCCCGTGGTGATCCTTTTTGGCCGTTGTATGGCCACTAATGAGTTTGATTGTAAATCGGCCCCTAGCTCTGTTCTGGGCATGCTAGGATGTGCAGTCTGCACAGAAAGCAAGAAGTCCCATAGTGGGGACATTGTTTTATTGCCAAGTAGGCTTTCTATGTCTCATCTAAACTCAGCCTGCCGGGGATAATTTTTTGTTTGTTTGCAGATCTTTAGTTCCACTTTAAGTGACTTTGTAGTATTTATCTAACAGCTCCGTGTCTGTGCTAATATTAGATGTCGCTCTCCATGGTAAACGCACGGCTTAAGATGAAGGCTGTGATTGTTGCCTTTTAAAATATCCTTGTGTGCGCCACTCCACCCCGAATGTGATGCATCACAGAAATGTGACCTAATTACAGTGACTCAGGAGGTGACACCCTGCGGAGTGAGAGGAAGAGGGACACATTGCCGTCATTGGTTGGCGGGATCATTCTACGTTTTTCTCCTGCTGGACTGCTCAGTGCCGGAGCTCTAAGGCCTCTTTCACACGGACGATCCGTATGTCCGTTTTTCATCCTTCCGTTTTCGGATGAAAAACGGACATACATTCATCCCTATGGAGCGTCGGATGTCAGCGGTGACATGTCCGCTGACATCCGGCCCGCTCCAATCCGAAAAGTGCAACGGAGGAAAAACCTACTTTTCCATACGTGATCGGATCGGGTGACACTACGGTCCGTCATCATCCGATCCCCCCATAGGGGAGAGCGGTGCTCTGACAGGTCCGTCGCTGCACAGTGTGCAGCGATGCACCTGTCATCTTCCTGCTCAGCGGGGATCGGCGGAGCGATCCCCGCTGAGCCAGTGGATGTTCACGGGGCGGATCATCACTGATCCGCCCCGTGTGAAAGAGGCCTAATTGTTGTTCTATAAAATATCCTTGTGTGTGCCACCCCACCCCAATGTGATGCATAACGAAAGTATTAAATGTGACCTAATTACCATGATGACAGCGTTCTATTACTCAGGAGGTGACACCTTGCGGAGTGAGAGGAAGGGGATGCACCACCGTTATCGGTTTGAGAGATTGTTACGGTTTTCTCCTGGCTAGATCAGTGCTGGAGCTCTGATCGTTGTTCTATGAAATATTCCCGTGTAGGGCTGCAACTAACGATTATTTTCATAATCGATTAGTTGGCCGATTATTGTTTTGATTATTCGATTAATCGGTTAATAACCTTAAAAAAAGTGTGGTGTATAATTTAGTTATTATGTAAAGTTTAAAAAAAGGCAAATTATTCCTAAATATCTTAATACGCAGGGGTAAATATAAATAACCAACTATATGGTTAGGGAGTAAAATCTTTAATCCTCTCTGAGAATAACAGACAGAAGAGATATACTCTATATACTATTAGAGGTTGAATCTGGACTCGGATCAAATTCTAGACTGTTTTGCAGATTTTCAAACAGAACTGTAACATTACATGCTTTTCTGCAACTTCTCCATTGAAGTATATTGAACCAAAAAAGCACCGTTTTGCATTGAAAATGGTCCTTGACCCTTTCCAAATACACATCAGCTGAAAAAAGCGTAGATGTGAACGTTAAATGAACTGTAGTGCATTTCTGCAAAAAGCACCAAAAAACACATGGGTGGGAACCAGGCCAAAGGCTGGATTCACACCTATGCAGTGCTTTTTGCATTTTGCAGATTTGCACTACAGTCCATATAACATGGTTTCCTATGGAACACGTTCTGTAGTGCAAATCTGCAAAATGCAAAAAGCTCTAAAAAATGCCATAGGTGTGAATCCAGCCTAATGCCGCGTACACACGAGCGGACTTTACGGCAGACTTTGCCCGGCGGACGGGATTTGGTCGGACAATTTGATCGTGTGTGGGCTCCAGCGGACTTTGTTTTCTCAAAAGTTGGACGGACTTAGATTTGAAACATGTTTTAAATGAATCCGTTGAAATCGAGTCCGGTCGAAAAGTCCGCCGTCTGTATGCTAGTTCGACGGACAAAATGCCGCGCTAGGGCAGCTATTGGCTACTGGCTATGAACTTCCTTGTTTTAGTCCGGTCGTACGTCATCACGTACGAATTCGACGGACTTTGGTGGATTGTGTGTAGGCAAGTCCGTTCATTCAGAAAGTCCGTCGTAAAGTACGTCGAAAAGTCCGCCGGGCAAAGTCTGCCGTAAACTCCGCTCGTGTGTACGCGGCATAAGACATTTAGTAACATAATAGAGTTAAAAAAAAAAATTCGTTTTTTTACTGTGCAACAGTGAAAGTAATATATTCACAGTAGAGATTATTTGCTCTTTTTGTACTATATAGGGCTAATTTTAGCTTTTTTAACCCCATTATGTTACTGGCCGATTAATCGAATATGGAAATAGTAATCGATTAATTTCATAATCGATTAGTTGTCGATTATTCGGTTAGTTGTTTCAGCCCTATTCCCGTGTGTGTCGCTCCACCCGAATATGATGCATCACGAATGTAGTAGATGTGGCCCAATTACCGTGGTTGGTGTTCTAGTACTGAGGAGGTGACACCCTGCGGAGTGAGAGGACAAGGGACCCATTGCCATTATTGGTTGAAGGGATCATTCTACGGGTTTCTTCTGGCCATATCAGTGCTGGTGGTTTTGAGCTCATGCACACCGGTGTAAAAATATGCTGCATTAAGAATCTTACTGAAAGTATAGAAACCTAAAAAAGTGACAGGAGAAAAAGATAGTAGTCCATTGAGTCTGCCCATTTTTTTTTTTTGTTTGTTTTTGTTTTGTTTTTTTTCCTTGTTGTCTGACTATAGATTTATGTTAGTCCTTAGCATGTTAGAAGCCATTTACTGTTGACTGTCTCACTACCTCTGCTGTTAGTTTATTCCAATCATTAAAAACTGGTGGGGTCAACCTGCGCTAGTGAGCAATACGTGAAAATAATATATAATGTGTATTCACAAAGATTGCAGCAGCAAAAAAAACTTCAAATATCCATGAAGTGATAGACATACAAAATAAAACTTAATTGCGCTAGCAGTGATAATATAATTGAAAAGTGTTTAGGAAACACGATATATGCATGTAAATCCCAATCAAAAAATAACAATAAGTGCATAAACCTTATAACAAAAAAATAGTTATGTGCTAAAAATCGATAATCAGGCATCAACACCACCTATAATTTGTCCATAGAAGAATAATTCCAATAAAAATAAAAGTCCGTTTGATTTGTCTAGTCATTAACAACCCTTTCTCTAAAATCAATACTTTCTACTATTAGATTTGAACTTTTCCTCATTATTAGAAAAGTATTAGATCTGAGGTCATGTCAACCGAGGACAAGCGGGCACTCTTTACATCTAGAGGAAAAAATATAATAATATATCCTCTTTTTTTTTTTTTTTTAAAGGTTATTAATCGATAATCAACAATAATCGGCCAACTAATCGATTATGAAAATAATCATTAGTTGCAGCCTTAATCTGAAATTCGTACCCCCAAATTTTTTTCTGGCTAACACTGCACCCCCAATGTTGTACTCTCTCAGGGAATTCTTCACTAGATGCATTATTTTACATTTAGAAACATAGAACTGCAGTTTCCACTGCTTTGACCAATCTTCGAGCAAGGCCAAATCATGTTCCATGTTACAGACACCTCCAGGGATAGCAACCCTATTGCGCACCTTTTGTGTCTTCAGCAAAAATACATACCTTAACCCAACAAACCTTTAGTTATATCGCTTACATAGAGATTAAATAGAACAGGACCCAGTACAGAGCCTTGTGGTACCCCACTAGTGACTGCTCTCTGTTCTGAGTGAACCCCATTTATAACCACACTCTGGTATCTATCCTTTAGCCAACTGCATATCCACTGAACCACCCCAGGGTTAAGTCCTAGCTTGTGCAACTTTTTATTAGATCATTATGTGGAACTATATCAAATGCCTTGCTAAAATCAAGATATGCTATGTCTACATCACCACCCTGGTCCAAAACATTGGTGATATAGTCAAAAAATTCAATCAGATTAGTCTGACATGATCGGTGTACAGTTTTATTCGGATCCGAGCGCAGCAATATTGTATGCTATGGGGCATTCACACAGCTTTTTCTCTGTAGAAAAAAAGAACAACTCACACTCATGGTCTATTTTTTTTTTTGGGCAGTACAGGTTTGTGCCGACCTTTAGCCTCGGTTCACACTGGGACGACTTGTCAGGCGACCTAGGTCCCGTTCAGTACAATGGAACCGTTCTAATCGGAGCAACGCAAGTCGCTCCGACTTAGAAAAAGGTTCCTGTACGACTTTGGGGGCGACTTGGGGCGACTTGCATAGACTTCTATACAGAAGTCGTTTTGCAAGTCGCCCCGGCAGTCGTGTGCAGGTCGGTGAGGCGACCTGCAAGTCGTGCCGCCTCTGGTGTGAACCGAGGCTTACATGTGTAACCTGTACATGGATTGCGCCGCTGCAGCAGTAGGCATCAGCAGTGGTGGCACAGGCAAAAATGTTCTCAGCCTTCTGTCGTTCAGGATGACTGACTGTACCCAGCCCACATCTCAACTCCTACAGACATAAGGATATTGAGGTGCACCATGGACCACTTTTCACAATTTGTGCACCTAGAGCTGTTTTGCTGTTTTTCGATGTCTGGATCTGAATGGCGCTCAGATATGTCTACAAATTCTCACGCCGAGTATCAAACTGGGCTAAAATACGCCAATTTGCCATGTTGTGTTTGTGAAGTATGTAAGGTGATGACTGGTTCTCTTTCATATGTGACTTCATTAACCTTAATACACTTTAGAGGGCTAAACAATGGGGAGTGACCACTGATTATGGTTTGGGTGGAACTTTGTAGTGATTATCAATTAGGCAGGGATGTAGTCCTTCTGGTGTTTTGTGTTTTACCGGCATTGCTGGATATTATGTGTACTGTGCTGGGATATCTGACAGCTGCAGAGCCTGAGAGTCAGCATTCCATTACCTTATTACCACCCATACTAAGCCAGGATGTCCTTTTCGCTTGGACGTGCCTTTAAAGTGTATCTGAAACCAAGAGAAAAAAAATCTCATATTACAGCTTATCACTCCTTTAGATGTGGCCGCACACCTTTTTTCACCTAATCTGCCAGTAAAAACACTTTCTAATGCTTACTCACTGTTCTATATCTATGGAGTAACAGCATCGTCACTTTAGGGCAGGACTATAGGACACCTCCCCCTCTCCTCACCCCCATACCATAGGGGGGCTGGTTCTGTAGTCCACAAAGAGGACTCGGCAAGCTGATAAAATTGCTTTCAAAGCAGGAATGTGCTAAGCACAATACATGGGCTGCTACTGTGGACCTCTCCTTCTGGGAATGACAGTTGCCTGGCTCTCAGACTTATCCCCCTGGCTTCAGTATTTCCTGTATCACCGGACCGGAGTTCTGACATCACTGGCTGCTTGCTTGTTTTGGATTAGCATCTAATGCCGAGTACACACGGTCGGAATTTCAGCCCGCAAAAGACCGATGAGATTTTTTTGTCGGAAAATGCCACCGTGTGTATGCTCCATCAGTCTTTTGCTTGCGGAATTCCAGCCAGCAGATATTGAGCGCATGCTGTCAATTTTTCGGTCGGGAAAAGTTCCTATCCGAAAATGCGATTGTCTGTGGCAATTCCAACGCGCAAAATCCCTAAGCATGCTCGGAAACAATTCGACGCATGCTTGGAAGCATTGAACGTCATTTTCTCGGCTCGTCGTAGTGTTGTACGTCACTGCGTTCTTGACGGGCGTAATTTCACAGAACTTTTGCGTGATCGTGTGTATGGAAGGCAAACTTGAGCGGAATCCCGTCATCAAGCCATTTTTTTCCGACGAGAAAACCGATTGTGTGTACGCGGCATTATTTTTCACCAGCAGTGGCAGCCCCCCAAAAATTCTCAGGGCAGGTTCTCCTTAAGTATCTCTAGTGGGGTTATTTTTATATAGAGGACCAGATGGGGGGGATATTCTGTAACATCATGATCACCTGACCTGGCCTCAAATATTGTTCACCTGTATTTCCTTCTGATTGGATCCCTTCTATACTCCTCGTCTCCTCCCCTTCTATACTCCTCGTCTCCTCCCCTTCTATACTCCTCGTCTCCTCCCCTTCTATACTCCTCGTCTCCTCCCCCTTCTATACTCCTCGTCTCCTCCCCCTTCTATACTCCTCGTCTCCTCCCCCTTCTATACTCCTCGTCTCCTCCCCCTTCTATACTCCTCATCTCCTCCCCCTTCTATACTCCTCGTCTCCTCCTCCTTCTATACTCCTAGTCCCCTCCCCCCTCTATACTTTTAGTCCCGTCCCCCCTCTATACTCCTCAATTCTCCTCCCCTTTCTATACTTCCAGTCCCCCTCTATACTCACAGTCCCGCCCCTTCATCTATGGTTAGTAGATTATAGGTACACTTGTCATCCTGTAGTGATCAGTTCCAGGGTTGAAACAACTAATTGATTATGAAAATAGTAATCCATTAATTTTATAATCGATTAATCGGCCAGTAACATAATAGGGTTAAAAAAAACAAAATTTAGCCCTTTAGAGTATAAAAAGAGCAAATAATCGCTACTGTAAATATTACTTTCACTGTTGCACAGTAAAAAAATTAACCCTTTACAGTAGCGATTATTTGCTCTTTTTGTACTATAAAGGGCTATTTTTTTTTTACCCTGATTATGTTACTAAACATCTTAGGCCTGGTTCACATCTATGTGTTTTTTGGTGTTTTTTGGTGCTTTTTGCAGAAACACACTACAGTTCATTTACATGGTTTCCTATGGGACACGTTCCCATCAAGGCTTTTTTCAGCTGCTGCGTATTTGGAAAGGGTCAGGGACTTTTTTCAACGCAAAATGGTGCTTTTTTGGTTCAATAAACCTAATGGAGAAGCAGCAGAAAAGCATGTAATGCGTTTTTGCAACAATTTTTTTTTTTAATCTGCCCAACAACAAATTGGCCAAAAAAAGGCATAAATGCAGCAAAATCACGTGCACAATAAATCGAAACGCACAGCAAAAAGCACCACAGAAACAGATCAAAAGCAAACTGCATAGGAGTGTACCGAGCCTTATGCTGGTCACACCGATCAATTTTCAGAGGAGAATATTCAGACGAAAAATCTTTTTACATTCGCTGAATGAAAGAATGTTGTTTGAAATTTTCACTTGTTTTTTAACATTCTGTTTTAAAACGAATGTAATTTCTGAAAGAAGACCACATACACTGTCTGAAAATTCCTTTCACCAAGAAGTTTTCTATTTCCAAATTTTCCCGTCAATGTGGTTGAGTACGAACGTCGATTTAACCCCACTAATGATTGGAAAATCAAACAAACGATCTTAAAATTAAATTTTTTTTTTTTTGAAGGAAGACATTGTTTTTGTATGACCAGCATATAATATATCACAGTTCTGTTTGAAAATCTGCAAGTCTAATGCCCCGTACACACAGTCAGATTTTCCGCCAGAAAATGTGTGATAGGACCTTGTTGTCGGAAATTCCGACCGTGTGTAGGCTCCATCAGACTTTTTCCATAGGAATTTCCGACACACAAAGATGGAGAGCAGGAGATAAAATTTTCCGACAACAAAATCCGTTGTCGGAAATTCCGATCGTGTGTACACAAATCCGACGCACAAAGTGCCACGCATGATCAAAATAAATAAAGAGATGAAAGCTATTGGCTACTGCCCCGTTTATAGTCCCGACGTACGTGTTTTACGTCACCTCGTTCAGAACGATCGGATTTTCCGACAACTTTGTGTGACCGTGTGTATGCAAGACAAGTTTGAGCCAACAACCGTCAGAAAAAATCCTAGGATTTTGTTGTCAGAATGTCCGAACAAAGTCCGACCGTGTGTACGGGGCATTACTTTTCTTTTCTTTTAACTAAAAAAAATTTGATCTCTGATTCTGATATTTACCAGATTCAACCTCTAATAGTACATACAGTATATCTCCTCTAATACTATATACAGTATATCTCCTCTAATAGTACATACAGTACATCTCTTCTAATAGTATATACAGTATACATCTCTTCTAATAGTATATACAGTATATCTCTTATAGTATATACAGTATATCTCTTCTAATAGTATATACAGTATACATCTCTTCTAATAGTACATACAGTATATCTCCTCTAATAGTATATACAGTATATCTCTTCTAATAGTATATACAGTATATCACCTCTAATAGTATATACAGTATATCACCTCTAATAGTATATACAGTATATCACCTCTAATAGTATATACAGTATATCTATTCTAATAGTATATACAGTATATCTCCTCTAATAGTATATACAGTATATCTCTTCTAATAGTATATACAGTATATCACCTCTAATAGTATATACAGTATATCACCTCTAATAGTATATACAGTATATCACCTCTAATAGTATATACAGTATATCTATTCTAATAGTATATACAGTATATCTCTTCTAATAGTACATACAGTATATCTCTTCTAATAGTACATACAGTATATCTCCTCTAATAGTACATACAGTATATCTCCTCTAATAGTATATACAGTATATCTCCTCTAATAGTACATACAGTATATCTCCTCTAATAGTATATACAGTATATCTCCTCTAATAGTACATACAGTATATCTCCTCTAATAGTACATACATTATATCTCCTCTATTAGTACATACAGTATATCTCCTCTAATAGTACATACAGTATATCTCCTCTAATAGTATATACAGTATATCTCCTCTAATAGTACATACAGTATATCTCCTCTAATAGTACATACAGTATATCTCCTCTAATAGTACATACAGTATATCTCCTCTAATAGTACATACAGTATATCTCTGCTAATAGTATATACAGCATATCTCCTCTCCTAGATATTTAAGAATAAATTTGCCTTTTTTTTTTTTTTTTTTACACATTACATCACTTTACATATTAACTAAATTATGAACCACACTTTTTTTAAGGTTATTAACCGATTAATCGATTCATCGAAACAATAATCGGCCAACTAATCGATTTATGCTGTGTCTTGGTATTGCTGTTTGTAGTATTGTGCTGTGTGTTATTTAAAAAGGTTTTGTGTATTTCCATCCTCTGTATTGGGGCTCCTCCCTCAAAGCAGAACTAAACTCTCTGAATCAGCATTGACTTTTTTTCCATATGCTGCTAGCATTAGACGATAGAAAGGTATGTTATATTGAATTTTTGTACTTTTTTTTTTTTTTTTTTTACATTTCTTTAGTTACTTCCTGGTTTCTGCCCTAGGCCAAAATGATGTCATACACCCCCAAGCAGCAGATGGGTGTGTTCACATACCATGGTCACAGTGCTTTGCGCCCATGGGGGAAAAAATACCTGTTGCTCCCGTCACATTGTGGACATTGGAAAGTGCTGTCTGATACATTGTACGTGATGTGTTATTAAGGAGCTTTTGTAAACAGCCAACCTTCGCCATGTGTCCTTTTTATTATATTTATGATTTCTTGATGGAGAAGTTGCCATTGCTAATAGTAGATTGTGTGTCTTCTTTCCTCTGCAGACGATGATATGTGCGGGTACCTTATATCCAGTGGTCGCTTCCTTGGGGAGAACGTATGGCAGCCGTACAGCTGTATGATGCACAATTACAAGTCCAGGTATGACCAATCAGAGGCCGACATGTTAGCAGGAAGAATGAGAGGACAGGCTTGACTAATGTCCGTGGACCGGGGCATCAGTTGCAGCATTGATGTGGCATTCCGTGTCCTCCCGTGCAATCGGGAAGCTGGATTACCAATCTGGCGGTGGATAACCGAGGTCTATGTGTGAACATTAGAGTGAGCGCAATAATTCTAGCACTAGACCTCCTCTAAGTTCTAAACAGGTAATCTGTACATATATATATATATATTTTTTTTTTTTTTAAAGCGTAGCCTATGGAGATTCTTAAGTAGTGAAGTTTGGCGTCATCCCATGAGTGTGCGCAAATTTAAAATGTAACAAGTTAGGTATCTAGTTACTCGGCGTAACATGATTTTGCCCAAAAATTGGGTTAAATATTGTGTTTTGTTGCTTTAAAATTCATTAACGTGTATTTTTTCCAAAGGGTTTGCCTTTGAAAAATTACTGTGCAAATACCGTGACACATAACAAATTGCAACGATCGCCATTTTATTCTCTAGGGTCTCTGCTAAAATATATATATATATACACACAGTGGGGACGGATTTATTAAAAAAGAATAAATCCGTCCCCACTGTGTGCAGTGCAGATTTATTAAAAAAGAAAAACTGAAATTTCACATGGTCCTAAGTATTCAGACCCTTTGCTGTGACACTCATATATTTAACTCAGGTGCTGTCCATTTCTTCTGATCATCCTTGAGATGGTTCTACACCTTCATTTGAGTCCAGCTGTGTTTGATTATACTGATTGGACTTGATTAGGAAAGCCACACACCTGTCTATATAAGACCTTACAGCTCACAGTGCATGTCAGAGCAAATGAGAATCATGAGGTCAAAGGAACTGCCTGGAAGACATTTGGGACGACCAGAACCCTTCCTAGAGCTGGCCGCCAGGCCAAACTGAGCTATCGGGGGAGAAGAGTCTTGGTGAGAGAGGTAAAGAAGAACCCAAAGATCACTGTGGCTGAGCTCCAGAAATGCAGTCGGGAGATGGGAGAAAGTTGTAGAAAGTCACCCATCACTGCAGCCCTCCACCAGTCGGGGCTTTATGGCAGAGTGGCCCGACGGAAGCCTCTCCTCAGTGCAAGACACATGAAAGCCCGCATGGAATTTGCTAAAAAAAACACCTGAAGGACTCCAAGATGGTGAGAAATAAGATTCTTTGGTCTGATGAGACCAAGATAGAACTTTTTGGCCTTAATTCTAAGCAGTATGTGTGGAGAAAACCAGGCACTGCTCATCACCTGTCCAATACAGTCCCAACAGTGAAGCATGGTGGTGGCAGCATCATGCTGTGGGGGTGTTTTTCAGCTGCAGGGACAGGATGACTGGTTGCAATCGAGGGAAAGATGAATGCGGCCAAGTACAGGGATATCCTGGATGAAAACCTTCTCCAGAGTGCTCAGGACCTCAGACTGGGCCGAAGGTTTACCTTCCAACAAGACAATGACCCTAAGCACACTGCTAAAGTAATGGAGTGGCTTCACAACAACTCCGTGACTGTTCTTAAATGGCCAAGCCAGAGCCCTGACTTAAACCCAATTGAGCTTCTCTGGAGAGACCTAAAAATGGCCGTCCACCAACGTTTACCATCCAACCTGACAGAACTGGAGAGGATCTGCAAGGAGGAATGACAGAGGATCCCCAAATCCAGGAGTGAAAAACTTGTTGCATTTTTCCCTAAAAGACTCATGGCTGTATTAGATCAAAAGGGGCTTCTACTAAATACTGAGCAAAGGGTCTGAATACTTAGGACCATGTGATATTTCAGTTTTTCTTTTTTAATAAATCTGCAAAAATGTCAACAATTCTGTGTTTTTCTGTCAATATGGGGTGCTGTGTGTACAATATGGGGTGCTGTGTGTACATTAATGAGGGGAAAAAAGAACTTTAAATGATTTTAGCAAATGGCTGCAATATAACAAAGAGTGAAAAATGTAAGGGGGTCTGAATACTTTCCGTCCCTACTCGATAGATAGATTAGATTATATACTTCCAGCCCAGGACAATCCTGATTTTTTTATATATATGTGTGTATATGTTTGTAGGAGAGGAATGCCAGGATTGTCCTGGGCTGGAAGTGGTTAATCCTTCTGCTGCTAGCTTTAGTAAATAGATAGGGCAGCCCATGTCCAATCTGGGCCTTTTCTGGCACTTTCTGTTTACATGTAACAATCAGTATTTTTTGCTAGAAAATTACTTGGAACCCCCAACCCATTTTATATATTTTTTTTTTTTTTAAAGCCGAGGCCCTAGAGAATAAATTAGTGGCTTTTGCAATTTTTTTTTATGTCACACAGTATTTGCACGTTTTTTGGGAAAAAATACTTTTTGGAATTTTAATGCAAAGCACAATACATAACCCAATTTTGTTTTTTGCAAAATATAAAAGATGATGTTACGCCAAGTAAATAGATACCAAGCATGTCACACTTCAAAAAATTGCGCATTCTCTTGCAACGGCGACAAACAACATACGTTTTACTATCCATAGGCGACGCTTTAAAAGCCTTTACAAGTTACCACTTTAGATATACAGTACAGAGGAGATCCAGTGCTAGAATTGCTGCCCATGGTCTGATTTTTGCAGTGATGCCTCGCATGTGTGGGGCGATCGCTGTTTACATGCATGCAATTTTTTTTTTTTGTTTTTCATTATTCATTTATTTTATATCTTATATTTTTACACTGTTGCGTTACTTTTTTTTTTTTTTGATCACTTTTATTGCTGTCACAAGGAATGTAAACATCCCTTGTGACAGGTACCCTCTATGGAGAGATCTTGGGTCTATAAGACCCCAAATCCCTCCTCTGCCCTTAAAAGCATTCATAAACACAAAGATCTGGGTTTTTGAATGCTTTTGATTTTTAAAAAATGGTGATGTCAGATCATCGCTTCCGGGTTACAATAGCGGAGAGCTGATCAAAGCCGATCCTGGCTTTGTTCAGCTTCTTGAACAGCCGGCGGTCACTTATGTCTCCTGGGAGGATGGAATAGCCCGAGCAAGCCACAGAAGGTGACAAGCTCATCATTTGTTGCTATATTTTTCAGCGTTTTCATCCACTTTTTTTTTTTTTTTTGTAAGGAGTTAAGGGTTAGGGTTTAAAGGGGTTGTAAAGTAAAAGTTTTTTTACCTTAATGCATTCTATGCATTAAGGTGAAAAAACATCCAACAATACCGCCCCCCCGTTTTACTTATCTGACCCCTCGAAAGCCCCACGCTCGCCCCCGACATCCTCTTCGCTGCTCAGCCTGGCCTGGTTGATTGGTTACAGTGGATGGATTGAAAGCAGCGCAGCCATTGGCTCGTGCTGCTGTCAATCGCATCCAATGACGCGGAGCGCCGGGGGGGTGGGGCCGAGTGATACAGTGAGCGGCTATGACCGCCGGCTGTATCACGGGAGCGCGCCCACAAGCACTCAACACCATGCGAGGGAGCTCACATGAAGGTGTTGAGTCCTTGCGGGGGGGGAGCCGAGACAGCCGCCGAGGGACCCCAGAAGAGCAGGTTCGGGGCCACTCTGTGCAAAACGAGCTTCACAGTGGAGGCAAGTATAACATGTTTGTAATTTAAAAAAAAAAGTATCTTTAGTGATCCTTTAAAGGTTTGGGGTTTATTTATTGGGTTAGGGGTTATTGGGGTTAGGGTTTATAAAAGGGGTTGTAAAACCTCATGTTTTTTCACCTTTAATGCATCCTATGCATTAAGGATAAAAAAACTTCTGGCAGTGACCCCCCCCCGTTTTACTTACCTGAACCCCGTAATTCCATCGGTGGAGACGCGCTCTCCCTCTCTGCACGGGGTCCCGGCACTTGATTGGATAGATTGATAGCAGCGCAGCCATTGGTTCCTGCTGCTGTCAATCAAATCCAATGACGTGGGCACCGGGGGCGGGGCCAAGTCCAGCATTTTTGTCTATGAACGCAAATGCTGTACTCGGGAGCGTGCCCGCACAGTAACCCCGCGGGCGAACGCTTCTCCTAGGGGGTTATCTAATGGGAGGAGGAGCCACTGAGAGACTCCAGAAGAGGATGTTCGGGGCCACTCTGTTTCTTTTCTTTTTCTTTCTTTCTTTCTTTCTTTCTTTCTTTCTTTCTTTCTTTCTTGCCTGCATTTGAGCAGAAAAACGCTCAAATCAAGCATTTCTATGGAACAAAAAAAGCTCCAGAAATTTTTGGAGCTACGGACATTTGACTTCAGGCACTTTAAAGTAAATTCTTCTCTGTTTTTTTTGTAGTGATGGAAAAAGCTGCCTGGCCGATCGGCGTATAGCATTCGTAGGAGATTCCAGGATCCGTCAGCTCTTCTACGCTTTTATCAAGATTCTCAGTCCACACACAAAAGAAGAAGGGATCAAGGTATGTCGAGCTGCCAATAACATTTATTGTATGACCTCTCTCCTCGCCATGCAGCAGCGGTGCTGGTTGTCATAATGTCAGAAGGGCCACTGGGAGCAATTTGGGTGAGGTTCTCATGTCTGTCTTTGACTTGTTAATGTTCTCAGCTTCCATAAAGTTGAATGGAAAACTCCTCTTCTATTAAAATCTGCTATATAGAAACGCATGTTATGATCTAATGCTGATAAATGTTACTCCTCCATCTACAGTTTTCTATAACTGCCACAAGAATTTGCCAAACGTTTCTTATTTACCACAGTATACAGTGGGGAAAATAATGATTTGATCCCCTGCAGATTTTGTAAGTTTGCCCACTTAAAGGAAATGAAGGGTCTGTAATTTTTATCACAGGTGTATTTTAAATGATAGAGACAGAATCTTAACCACAAATTCAGAAAAAACACATGATACAAATGTTATAAATTGAGTTGCAGTTCAGTGAGAAAAATAAGTATTTGATCCCCAAGCAAAACATGATTTAGTACTTGGTGGAGAAACCCTTGTTGGCAAGCACAGAGGTAAGATGTTTCTTGTAGTTGGTTACCAGGATTGCACACATCTCAGGAGGGATTTTGGTCCACTCTTCTTTACAGATCTTCTCTAAATCCTTAAGGCTTCTTAGCTATTGCTTGACAACTCAAGGTTCAGCTCCCTCCATACATTTTCTATAGGATTAAGATCTAGCGACTAGCTAGGCCACTCCATGACCTTAATGTGCTTCTTCTTGAGCCACTTCTTTGTTGCCTTGGCGGTATGTTTTTGGGTCATTGTCATGCTGGAAGACCCATCCACGACCCATCTTCAGTGTTCTGGCTGAAGAAGGTTCTCATCCAAGATTTTACAAAACATGACCCATTAGCCCCTCAACCTTTATCAGAGAAACATCCCCAACGCATCATGTTTCCACCTCGATGCTTGACTGTAGGGATGGTGTTCTTAGGGTCATAGTCAGCATTTTTCTTCCTCTAAACAGGGTGAGTCGAGTTAATGCCAAAAAGCTCAATTTTGGTCTCACCTGACCACAGCACTTTCTCCCAATCCTTCTCTGAATCATTCAGATGTTCATTGGCATACTTCAGACGGGCCTGTACATGTGCTTTCTTGAGGAGGGGGAACTTGCAGGAGCTGCAGGATTTTAATCCATGGTGACGTATTATGTTACCAATAGTTTGGTGACTGTGGTCCCAACTGCCTTGTGATCATTCACAAGATCCTCCCGTGTAGTTCTGGGCTGATCCCTCATTTTTCTCATGATCATCCTTACCCCATGAGGCAAAATCTTGCATGGCGCTCCAGACCGAGGGCGATTGATGGTTATTTTGTATTTCTACCATTGCAAATAATCGTTCCAGCAGTTGTCTCCTTCTCACCAAGCTTCTTGCTGATCGTTTTGTAGCCCATTCCAGCCTTGTGCAGGTCTACAATTTTGGCCCTGACGCCCTTTGACAGTTCTTTGGTCTTGCCCATAATGGTGAGGGGTAGGGGTGCAACGGATCAAAAAACTCACGGTTCGGATCGTTCCTCGGATCAGGAGTCACGGTTCGGATCATTTTCGGATCAACAAAAAAAAAATCTCCCCCACTGTAATATCCACAATCTCCCTATTGGCATGGTATTGGCAGGGTATTGGCGAGTATATTGGCAGGGTATTGACGGGTATATTGGCAGGGTATTGGCAGGGTATTGTCAGGGCATTGCAGAGTATTGTCAGGGCATTGCAGAGTATTGTCAGGGCATTGCAGAGTATTGTCAGGGCATTGCAGAGTATTGTCAGGGCATTGCAGCAGGGTATTGCAGCAGGGCATTGCAGAGTATTGGCAGGGCATTGCAGAGTATTGGCAGGGCATTGCAGAGTATTGGCAGGGCATTGCAGCAGAGCATTGCAGAGTATTGGCACTGCTGCCATCCGAACTCTCCCCTTCACTGCACAGATCAGTACACAGAGGGGAGAGAGGAATCGGTGTCATGACATGACGCCGGTTTGTTACAAGTGATCGCTCTGTCATTTGACGGAGCGATCACGTGCTAAACGGCCGCCGGGTGTACCAAGATGGCCGCTGCTCCGGAGCTAGGCCGAAGCCGCGGCCTTTCCTATGGCCGAGGCCACAGAGCGATCCGCGGATCGCGGGTGTCCCTTACAGATCAACCTCCGCGGATCGGATCACGGATCGATGACGATCCGTTGCACCCCTAGTGAGGGGTGAATGGAAGAAAGAGATTCTACGGACAGGTGTCTTTTATACACATATTGAGTTGTCGTTAGGAGGACCTTTTTAAATTGACAGGACTAATCTGAGTACCACATGAGCACATACTGTAGCCAGTCTGTGGGAGCCAGAATTATTGTTGGTTGGTAGGGGATCAAATACTTATTTTACAGGGACACAGACAAACAAACAGCTATTTCTTCAGAATAACAAAAGGTAGGAATCTGCAACAAAGTTTGTTAAAATCTTTGTAATGTACATAGATCACCCAGAGGGGAATGTTTTTTTTTTTCTTTTAACCTGTGCAAGTGAAATTAGTGGAACCAACATCATAATGTGAAGATTTGATGTTGGTGCCTAAGCACAACCTTTTGTGTGTAATTCCCTCTATACATATCGGTGCTCTTCCTGGTTTGTGAGTGTGCCTACTTTATAATGTGACTAGAAAAGTAGAAGTTCATCTATTCTCATTTATTTTTATTTTTTGGCAGCATGAGAACATTCCTTTCAGAGAGAATAGTAAAAATATACAAGTGGTGAGTGTTTTTATATTTCATAGATTAGAAAATGATCTATCTACTGTATGTCCTTTTTTCTTTCTTTCTTTCTTTCTTTCTTTCTTTCTTTCTTTCTTTCTTTCTTTCTTTCTCTTCTTTCTCTTCTTTCTCTTCTTTCTCTTCTTTCTCTTCTTTCTTTCTTTCTTTCTCTTCCTTCTTTCTTTCTTTCTCTTCCTTCTTTCTTTCTTTCTCTTCCTTCTTTCTTTCTTTCTCTTCCTTCTTTCTTTCTTTCTCTTCCTTCTTCTTGCTCTCCCCTCTTTTCTTGATCACCCCCCCCCATTTTTTTTTTAACTCCCCCCTCCTTTTTTTCTTTTTTTTTTCTCTTCCTTCTTTTGTTTTGTTCCATGTATGATCATCCTAACTGTACCAGCCTACTGATGGGTGACTATAGAGAAAGAAGATCTAATTTGCATCTTCCCACCTCCAGCCCACTTATTAGACAGTAAAGGAGCAGCTGTACACTCATGGGGTCATCCCTATGCCTTCACCTACTAAAAGCAAGCTTCCATTGTTGAACTGACCATTTGGTAATGGACTCCTTTTTTTGAGATGACACACAAATATATACAGCAGGCTTACAATAAAACTGTAACCAGAAACCTAATTAACATGAGCTAATCTTTTAGACAGCCTAGGTGACTAAGAGACATGACCTTTAGGACAGACTTGCTGTCTTTTTTAGCTCAGAAGACACAATCAACATTATCATAAATCAACACAGGACTCCTTCATACAATAGCAAGGTTAATTAGCACAAACATCAATGGGTGAAATACTCTTGTGCCCCTACACGCGGTCGGATTTTCCTAAGGAAAATGTTCGATGGCACCTTGTTGGCGGAAATTCTGACCGTGTGTAGGCTCGATCACACGTTTTCCATAGGAATTTCCTTCACACAAAATTTGAGATCTGGATCTCAAATTTTCCGACAACAAAATCCGCACAAAGTTCCATGCATGCTCGGAATCAAGCAGAAGAGCCGCACTGGCTATTGAACTTCATTTTTCTCAGCTCGTCATATGTGTTGTACGTCGCCGCGTTCTTGACGTTCAAAATTTCCGACCAACTTTGTGTGACCGTGTGTATGCAAGACAAGTTTGAGTTGGATTTTGTCTGAATGTCCGATCAATGTCCGATCGTGTGTATGGGGCATATGAGGTAGACAACAGGAGACCCAGGGCTTTCCGGATCTCATTAATCGGCATTCCTTTCACATATATTCCTTTCACATATATCTGCTATGAGTCCCAAGCATGCAGAGACCATCGTGGCCTCCTTAATAATGTCCTTTTGCATTACATAACAGAATATCTTCCTAAATGCTTGTAGCTTCCTCAAGGCCCCATAGTTGGTAGGCAAGAGGCCAGCATTCAGTCCCCTCCAGAAGCCTCTGTCCCAGGTGAGTCTGTCACACCACTGACTTTAAATTTTTTTGGGGGCGAGCCTGGACCTCTTTAAGTTCTTCCAGACTCAGAGCTGTCAAATCCTGCCGCTTATCAGTTATGTTCAAGGCATGTTGTGAATGATATCTGTTACAGTTGCTTGTTCTCTCAGCTGAACTGTCAGGCCATCAAATGGCTGGTATCAGAACGCATCACATGTGAAGCATCATGGCAGCTGCAGATCAAACAGAAGTTAAGATGACAGCTTCCTTGGCTGTAAAGGATAGAAGGGTTTAGTTCTGCTTTAAGAACGTTTATTCCTAGATGGTTGTTATAAAGATTCTAATATTCTCCTTTTCATTGCAGGATTTCCTGTGGTATCCGGAGGTGAACACGTCAATGAAGCAGTATTTCCTGTCTCTGAGCGAGGTGTGTATGCAGCCATTCCAGAAAGTCTGTCCCTAAAACTTTGGCCAACCACGCTCTATAAATGGCACGAAAGCAAGGATGTGTAATATATTTTAGCTTTCCAGTCCTTACATGTGGTGACTGCATTAGTTTTTCTTTTCTTTTTTCTGTCAAGCTTTATGTTCACCTGGTGATCCTGCCAGTAACACACTTCCTGTCCTAGGTTGACAACGTTCACTCATACTGTGTCAAGATAGAAACCGAATAGGACAATGGGGACTACACCCCTATGCTCTTCTTCTTAACATAGAGGAGAGTGGTTTTGTAGTCCTCAGAGATCACTGAGAACAGTGTAACTGATAACAGTCAGCACAGGCTGAGAGCAAACAAAGTTGTCAAACACATAGAAAAAAATATGTTCTATTTAAAGCTGAACTCCGGGATAAGCAAATGTTGTCTAAATCCATTTGTCCTGTGTGTTCTTTCATTGAATCTTGGTGTGCTTCTTCCAGATCTGTGCAGTAATCCAGTGTGAGACTTTCCCTCTGTGCAGGAGCTTCCTGTAATAAAGACCGCTCACTGCTGCTCTCTCTGCTTTTACAGGGTGACTGGTCTTGTCTCCGCCCCTCCTTTAGTTTTCTGCAGGCAGCCTGTAGAGGGTGGAGCTACTGGGCCCCTCCCACAGCTTTTCTCTCTACAAAGGCTGTGTACAGCACAGTGATGATGTCACAGCTACTTTTTGCAAAGTAAGATCTGAGTTTATAAAGACATTTGGTGGATTTATAGCTAGCCTTTTTTACTTTTCACCACTTCCGGACTGCCCACTGCATATATACTGCAGCAGGGCAGCCCGGCTGCGCAAAATTACGTACCTGTGCACGCGATCTGGGGGGGGGGGGGGGGGGGGCTGTGCGCCGCTGGAGCGCCTCTCCTGCTGTGATTGGACACAGTGGGAGCCAATCAGTGGGTCTGGTGGCGCGATGGCCACCGGGAACCCGCTGATCATTCGGAGGAAAGCAGAACGGCTTTTCTGTCAGGGAGTAAAAGAGATATTGTGTTTCAACTAAACTGAAACACAGATCTCTCTTTTCCTCCAGTGCATCCACTTCCCTCACACAGTTAGAAAGCATTTCCTAGGAGCAAACTTAACCCCTTGATCGCCCCTGGTGTTAACCCCTTCCCTGTCAGTGTCATTTATACAGTGACAGAGCATTTATTGGTGTCACTTAGTGTCAGATTTGTCCGCCGCAATGTTGCAGTCCCGCTAAAAATTGCTGATCGCCGCCATTACTAGTAAAAACAATAAAACGAAAAAAAAAGTCCATAAATCTATCCCATAGTTTGTAGGCGCTATAACTTTTGCGCAAACCAATCAATATACACTTATTGGTATTTTTTTAACCAAAAATATGTGGCAGAATACATATCGGCCTAAATTGATGAAGAAATTAGATTAAAAAAAAATTATTAGGTATGTTTTGTAGCAGAAAGTAAAAAATATAGTTTTTTGTTTTTCATAGTTGATGGTCTTTTTTTGTTTATAGCACAAAAAAAAAAAAAAAAAAACGCAGAGGTGATCAAATACCACCAAAAGAAAGCTCTATTTGTGGGAAAAAAAGGACATCAATTTTATCTGGGTACAGCGTCACATGACTGCGCAATTGTCAGTTAAAGCGACGCAGTGCTGTATCGCAAAAATGGCCTGGTCAGGAAGGGGGTAAAACCTTCCGGAGCTGAAGTGGTTAAGGAGTAAAAATAAAATAAGTTTAGGTAAGAGTTCAGCTATAGCAGGCCAAAAGGAAAAAAAAATAGTTCATTGTGGGGATTTATGTTCTTTAACTCTTTCATGACCCAGACCAATCGGCTTCCAGGTTTTAATGTTAAAGCATAATTGAACAAGCTGAAGTTAGAAGCTGGTTGGCCACCATGCAGAGCTGCACCAGATTCTGAGTGTTCCAGTTTTAGTAAATCTCCCCTGTGAGTCACTTAACTTGGCTTCAACTCTGACTAATTTACATACAGAACATATTTAATTATTTAATAAAGACGCACAATTAAGTCCTCCCTGCAAAGTAGATCCATCCACCCTTCTCTTCTCCTGTTGCTCATGCTGCTGTTGGCTGTTTTTTTTTTTTTTTTTTTTTTGTGCTGTCTGGGTCCTGTTGGGAAGATTCTTTTTCACTTCCTGCCCTGGAGACATCACAGGAAATTAGAGCAAATCTGTACAAAATGAGTGGAAAACACCTCTTAAACCAGTGATGGTCAACAAGCTGCGCGTAAAATTCAGTGAATATTCAATATCAGACAACAAACACACAACAGGGTATAGCCAAATACTATGGGCATGATACAAGAGATTGGGTCAGATACTGCGAATGTGATACAAGAGATGGTCAGACTGCAGATATGATACAAGAGATGGTCAGACTGCGGACGTGACACGAGAGATGGTCAGACTGCGGACGTGACACAAGAGATGGTCAGACTGCGGACGTGACACAAGAGATGGTCAGACTGCGGACGTGACACAAGAGATGGTCAGACTGCGGACGTGACACGAGAGATGGTCAGACTGCGGACGTGACACGAGAGATGGTCAGACTGTGGACATGACACAAGAGATGGTCAGACTGCGGACGTGACACAAGAGATGGTCAGACTGCGGACGTGACACAAGAGATGGTCAGACTGCGGACGTGACACGAGAGATGGTCAGACTGCGGACATGGTACAGGAGATGGTCAGAGAATGCAGAAGTGATACAAGAGATGGTCAGAGATTGCAGACTTGGTACAGGACATAGTCAGAGACTGCAGAAGTGATACAAGAGACGGCCAGAGACTGTGAACGTGACACAAGAGGTGGTCAGAAATTGCAGACTTGGTACAGGACATAGACTGTGGACATGGTAGAGGAGATGATCAAAGGCTGTGGATATAATACAAGAGATGGTCAGGGACTGCGGAATATGATACAAGAGATGGGGTCAAAGGCTGTGGACATGGTAGAGGAGACTGTTGAACTTTGAACATGCTATATGAGTTGTTGGAAACTGGAGACCTGCTTCAAGAGACAGTCATAGACTGGAGAAATATTACACGAGCCAGCTAGAAATCACTGTGATAATAGGGCGATGGGGAAACACAGATTAGTGTTTGCAGGGTCCCCGAGGGCCACACAGAAAGTGTCAAAAGGGCACATGCGACCCCCAGGTTGGGTTCCACAGTCTTGTGACAGTGGTAAAATGTTTTTCCCATCACTTTCCCTTCTAGTGACAGTGGCCACCAGGGCAAACGGAGAGTAGGAATGTTTTTATAGTGGGAAAGAAAATGGCAATAAAAACCTGACGTGGGTTCTAACCCTTACATACTGTTTCCAAAACTGAAAAAAGTTTTGGCTTTAGACCTCATTCACATGGGTGTACTAAAAGCTATACATGCAAAGTGCCATGTTTGCCCACACAGGATGCACAGGCGTTCATGCATGCCCGTGCAGGCAGTCCCATTCATGTCAGTTGGGATGCATTGGCTGCACAGACACAGCTGCTGCTCCCAGTGTGACGCCCATGTGGGTACTTGTTTGTGTGACGCCCATGAGGGTACGGGTTTGTGTGACACCCATGAGGGTACGGGTTTGTGTGACACCCATGTGGGTACGGGTTTGTGTGACGCTCATGTGGGTACGGGTTTGTGTGACGCTCATGAGGGTACGGGTTTGTGTGACACGCATGAGGGTACGGGTTTGTGTGACGCTCATGAGGGTACGGGTTTGTGTGACACGCATGTGGGTACGGGTTTGTGTGACACCCATGTGGGTACGGGTTTGTGTGACACCCATGTGGGTACTTGTTCGTGTGACGCCCATGTGGGTACGGGTTTGTGTGACACCCATGAGGGTACGGGTTTGTGTGACACCCATGAGGGTACGGGTTTGTGTGACACCCATGAGGGTACGGGTTTGTGTGACACCCATGTGGGTACAGGTTTGTGTCCCCAAACTCTCACAGCATTCAGGGACACGCACCCATGGATGTCAAGTTGGCAGCAGCGACTGTGAGTGGGACGCCTGCACACACATGCAGGGAACACCTGGGCATCCTGTGCATTCAAACATGGCCCTTCACACAGGCGTATGTCTTAAATACAATCAAAAGCTTCTGATGACATCAAAAGAGCCCCATTTTGTCCTTCAAATAACGAGTTCAGTGATTTTCCTTGGCTTCTTGTGTCATAAATGCCAATGCCAAAGTCTTGGAAAGCGTCACACCAGCTTGCATAGCCCTTAAAAAGATTTTTATTCTGCAACAGCCAACGCATTTCAGGGGCTCAGCACTACCCCTTCATCAGGGCTACAAAAATAGACAATAGCCCTATACCATAGCTAATAAAATGGACCTTTTTAATCCTGATGAAGGGGGAGTGCTGAGCCCCCGAAACGCGTTGGCTGCAAATAAAAATCTTTTAAAGGACTATATAAGTTGGTGTGTTGCTCCCACCTTTCCAAGACTTCGTTAAACTCTTTTATGAGTCCAGCAAAGACCCCACAGTTGCTGGGGAGCAGCCTCTAGGACCACAAACCACCCATTGTGTTCTAACACATCTCCATAAGGTTCAGCGCTCCTACATCACAAAGAATGAATGCCGGTGCTGGGATAGTTTGGAGGTTCAGCAGTTGATTGTTTTATTTCTTTTATTTGCAGAGTTCAGCAAAGCCGGATGTAATCGTAGCCGGAGCTGCCACGGTAAGCCGTCTTTAATATCTCAATTATCCAAACTGCTGAAGCAAGACCATAACATGTTATTAAGCCTGCCCTTTCATTAAAGGAAATCCGGGTCTATTATGAATAGATGTGAGGAGTCAGGCTTTCATCTGTCGTCCTGAGCAGTGGTGCTCAGATCCGGTCATCAAGGTCCATTGAAGCTGAGATTGTAATGGACTGTTAGCAATAGATTTAACCCTTTGTCTTCAACTGCTGACACTTAACACTTCCTTATCAGGCCTTAGTCAAAAGACGTCCTCAGTTTGAAGTGGAATATCGGGGTTATGGGTGCAGCAATATGCTATAACCCCGGTATTGTTTTTTTTTTATTCCGTTATTCGCTAACCATAAAAGTGATCAGAGCGGCTGATTAGCCGCTGGATCACTTTTAGAAGGGGCAGGAGGGGTGAACCCCCCCACCTGTTGTTTTTTGGCGGTTCCCAGGCTTGCCTGGATGATGGGGGAATTAATCCGGTGATTGTGGCGGCTGGTCACAGAGATGAGCTGATGAGATGATCTCTGTTGTCCAGGTCAGGATCTCCAAATTACGGCCCTCAAGCTGTTGCGGAACTACAGGTCCCATGAGGCATTGTAATACTCTGACATTCACAGACATGACTAGGCATGATGGGAATTGTAGTTCCTGAACAACTGGAGGGCCGTAGTTTGCAGACCTCTGGGAGGACCAGAGCAACATCATGACGTTACTTCCGGGTGCGGCTTAATGTAAACAAAGCCTTTTTTTCTTTTTTACGACCCCTGTGATACTGTGGAGGTTTTGCAGGCACTTTAGCACTGGAAATAGCCTCTGCTAAGCGCCTGGAAACTAGCTTTTCATTCATTCAAGTGTGACTTTTTACACTGGGGGCGGTACACTTGCGGGACATTCAGAAAAGTCCTGCGATCAGCATCTTTGGGGCGGTTTGGGGGCGCTGTATTTAACGCTTCAAAACGCCCTACCCATTGGAATGAATGGACAGCATTTCTGAAGCGGCTGAAAATCAATTTGGAAGCGCCGCAACACGGGAGTTTTTAACACCTTCTTTGGTGGTGCGTCAGTGCTAACGCGGGGGGGGGGGGGGGGGCTCAGTGTGAAAGATAGATCTATTGCTTTAGACCCCTATCTGTGTGTGTGTGCGTGTGTGTGTATGCATGAATATATATATATACAGTGGCTTGCGAAAGTATTCGGCCCCCTTGAACTTTTCAACCTTTTGCCACATTTCAGGCTTCAAACATAAAGATATAAAATTTTAATTTTTTGTGAAGAATCACCAACAAGTGGGACACAATTGTGAAGTGGAACGAAATCTATTGGATACATTAAACTTTTTTAGCAATTAAAAAACTGAAAAGTGGTGCGTGCAAAATTATTCGGCCCCTTTACTTTCAGTGCAGCAAACTCACTCCAGAAGTTCAGCGAGGATCTCTGAATGATCCAATGTTGTCCTAAATGACTGATGGTGATAAATAGAATCCCCCTGTGTGTAATCAAGTCTCTGTATAAATGCACCTGCTCTGTGATAGTCTCGGTTATGTTGAAAGCGCAGAGAGCATCATGAAGACCAAGGAACACACCAGGCAGGTCCGTAATACTGTTGTGGAGAAGTTTAAAGCCGGATTTGGATACAAAAAGATTTCCCAAGCTTTAAACATCCCAAGGAGCTCTGTGCAAGCGATCATTTTGAAATGGAAGGAGTATCAGATCACTGCAAATCTACCAAGACCTGGCTGTCCCTCTAAACTTTCAGCTCAGACAAGGAGAAGACTGATCAGTGATGCAGCCAAGAGGCCCATGATCACTCTGGATGAACTGCAGAGAACTACAGCTGAGGTGGGAGAGTCTGTCCATAGGACAACAATCAGTCGTACACTGCACAAATCTGGCCTTTATGGAAGAGTGGCAAGAAGAAAGCCATTTCTCAAAGATATCCATAAAAAGTCTCGTCTAAAGTTTGCCACAAGCCACCTGGGAGACACACCAAACATGTGGAAGAAGGTGCTCTGGTCCGATGAAACCAAAATCGAACTTTTTGGCCACAATGCAAAACGATATGTTTGGCGTAAAAGCAACACAGCTCATCACACTCAACACACCATCCCCACTGTCAAACATGGTGGTGGCAGCATCATGGTTTGGGCCTGCTTTTCTTCAGCAGGGACAGGGAAGATGGTTAAAATTGAGGGGAAGATGGATGCAGCCAAATACAGGACCATTCTGGATGAAAACCTGTTGGAGTCTGCAAAAGACCTGAAACTTGGACGGAGATTTATCTTCCAACAAGACAATGATCCCAAACATACAGCAAAATCTACAAAGGAATGGTTCACAAATAAACGTATCCAGGTGTTAGAATGGCCAAGTCAAAGTCCAGACCTGAATCCAATCGAGAATCTGTGGAAAGAGCTGAAAACTGCTGTTCACAAACGCTCTCCATCCAACCTCACTGAGCTCGAGCTGTTTTGCAAGGAAGAATGGGCAAGAATTTCAGTCTCTCGATGTGCAAAACTGATAGAGACATACCCCAAGCGACTTGCAGCTGAAATCGCAGCAAAAGGTGGCTCTACAAAGTATTAACGCAAGGGGGCCGAATAATTTTGCAAGCCCCACTTTTCATTTTTTTATTAGTTAAAAAAGTTTCAAAAATCCAAAAGATTTCGTTCCACTTCACAATTGTGTCCCACTTGTTGGTGATTCTTCACAAAAAATAAAAATTTTATATCTTTATGTTTGAAGCCTGAAATGTGGCAAAAGTGTGAAAAGTTCAAGGGGGCCGAATACTTTCGCAAGCCACTGTATATGTGTGTGTGTAATATATATATATACGCTTTACACTGTAGAGGAGAGATGTGGGGTCCAGATAAAGAGGACCTGCTTATTTCTTTCACTAGCGATGTTTACATTCCTTGTAATAGGAATAAAAGTGACCACTTTTTTTTTTTTTTTTTAAAGGAGCAGTGTTAAAAAAAAAAAAAACACTCCCGTACTCACCCACAGTGGTGAACGCATACGTAGGGCATACCCACATATGTAAATGGTGTTCAAACCACACATGTGAGGTATCACCGCGAACGTCTGAGTGAGAGCAAATATTCTAGTACTAGACCTCCTCTAACTCTAAACTGCTGACCTGTAGACATTTTTAAAGTGCTGCTTATGGATAATTTTTAAATACTGTAGTTTGGCACCATTTCACGAGCGTGTACAATTTTAAAGCATGACATGTTGGGTTTCTATTACCTCGGTGTAACATCATCTTTTATATTTTACAAAGAAATTGGGTTCTGTATTGTGTGTTTTTATTTATTTATTTTGGTTTATTTTCAAGTTAATAAAGTGTATTTTTGCCCAAAAAATTGCGTTTGAAAAATCGCTGCACAAATACGGTGTGACATAAAAAATTGCAATGACCGCTGTTTTATTTTCGGGGGTCTCTGCTAAAAAAAAAAAAATATATAATGTTTGGGCTTCTGAGTAATTTTCTAGCAAAAAACCCCCACAGATTTTTACATGTATGAGAGAAGTGTCAGAATTGTTCTGGTAATTGCTCCCCCCACTTTGCCCACAGCCTTCTGGGACAGGTCACAGGTGATGTCAGGATTGACTATACTTTTGTCTAAGTCCTAACGTGTCTGTGTTCATATTTCAGTGGTCCATAAAAATCAATAATGGCAGCGCGGAGTCTCTTGCCCGGTACAAGGTGAACCTGACGGATATAGAACCTGTCCTAGGAAAACTGTCAGACAGTAGTGATGTTTATTGGGTCTTACAAGGTACGGCAACGCTTATGTTATTTCAGTACGATTAGCTATGGGATTGTGTTGTCTGTGTGATCTGTTAAAGACTCTGCTGCCAGAACATTCATCTCACCAACAACCATCCCATCTTGGATGAGATGTCAGCAGACTCTCAAAGCCGTCACTCACGGGACTATGTAGGTGTTCTCCTTCACTTATTTCAAGTCTAGGGCTCATTCACGTGGCCGGGAAGCAGTAAAAGCTGGTGTTTGAGCCAGGGCTTTAGCGCCTCCTGAAAGCCCACCACACTCAGATTGCTTTTCAGAGGTGCTTGATAGGCGGTAAAGAGGCAATATGCTGCTTCCTCACCGCCTATTTTATCCCTATAATTTCCATACTACCAAACCAGCGTTGCGTGCATTGCACATGGTTGCGGTGTGACCCCATAGAACTACATTAGCCGTGTTCAGTGGCAACACTGCCTGCCGAAAGCAATGTGCTGTTTAAGTTTTGCTGTGACATGTGTACAGTCATGAGCGACTGTACGTTAAGCCTTGAGCCTGAGTTTTAAAAAAAACGGAAGGAGCTCGCTGTTCTAACATTGCATACTTAGTACAGCGATCTCCCCACTGAGCTATTGTGTTCTGACAGAGGAAACGCCCCCCCCCCCCCCCCCCCAGTCAGTGGTTGCAGTCATTGGCTGCCAGCGCTGATCAGATGCCGATCAGATGCAGGTTTTACAGCATGCCCGTACGACAGAAGCCAGACTGGCTTCTGTCAGACAGGCTGCTGTATACACGGGCCAAATGTTTACCCTAAAACACATGTTAAAGGCTATATCTCAGTTCCAACAGACAGGGGCAGGGAACTGAGGTCACACATTGCACAGCATAGAGCAGGGAGCTGAGTGTAATCTGAGACCTGAGTGGAGGGAATAGGGAAACATGCACAGCTGAGGCTGTCCAACACAGGCTGTGTGCTGGAACTCTCCTGTCCCCCCAACCCCGCCCCCCATCCCTAGGCATAAAATGTCAGAAGTAACTCATTCTAAGGAGAGAGCAAAGTTATCACACTTGGTGCTTTGGATTGAGGCTTTGCTCACTTTTCATTTTAGAAGTTTCCAACCACTTTCAGTTGATATATTGCTGACATTCTTTTGCAACTCCATGCCATAACGTGTTTTTATTTTTTATTTTTTCCAGATCCAGTTAATGAACAGTTACTAAGTGAAAGTCGTAAAATGATTACCAATGCGAGAATTGATGCCTATAATGAAGCTGCAGCTGCAATATTAAATGGTACCAATAGGAGATCAAGATCCAAAATCAAAATCTTCAGTGTCTCCCGACTGATCTCAGAGGAGACTATAGAGCAATCGTTGGATGGACTGCACGTCCCCGAGACCAGCAGAGATATAGTGAGTACCGGACCATACACAGCACAAGGATAGTCATCTACAGTGCCTTGAGAAAGTATTCATACCCCTTGAAATGTTCCCCATTTTGTCATGTTACAACCAAAAACGTAAATGTATGTTATGTGATAGACCGACACAAAGTGGCACATAGCCTTGAATCATTGGCTGGGACCTGCTGACATACTGCAGCTGTGTACAGTCACAACTGAGTTAACAGGGGGGCACGCATGCGCACACCCTAAACCCGGAAACACAGTGGCATACCAGTACGAGCCGCCTGTCCGCAGTACATTGAGAGCAGACGAACCTTAAAGGGGTTGTAAAGTTTCGTGTTTTTTCACCTTAATGCATCAAGGTGAAAAAACACCTGGCAGTGACCGCCCCTCCTGTGTCGTCCCTGAAGCCCACAAGCATTTAGTTCCGGGATACTGTGCCCCTTCTCGCGCACGCACAGTAATGTGCTGTAGCTGCCCTGTAAAGTATACAGGTTGCCATAACATTGGGCGGCGGCGGAAGTGCATGCCCTGTTGTTATGGCAACCTAGCCCCCCTGCGCTTCCCACTGACTCCTGGGAAATGATGACACACATCTCCCAGGAGCAGTAGCGAGCGGAGGCGCCAAGGGAAGTGACATCAGGAGCCCAGGCACTGAAGGAGGCAGATTATGAGGGACCCCCTAGCAACAAGCATTTAGAGGTGAGTAAAAAAAAAAAAAATTCCAAATGTTTTTTTTTTTTTTTTTATTAATTTTTTTATACACATTAATGAATTTTTTTTTTTTTTTGGTGGAACTCCACTTTAAGTAGTTATTGGCGCTGCTTCATTTCTCGGTATTGTAAGTCTTTAGGTTTGGATATATCAGACTTTGTTTTCCAGGGGCCTCTCGTGTTATCACAGCGCAGATTTATTACAATACGTTTTATAATTACTTATGCTATGATTCTTTGTTCCAGGATGCCATGATCCTCATGAACGCCTACTGCAACAGGATAATCAAGCCCATCGATGGCTCGTGCTGCCAGCCCACTCCCCCCCTCACCATCATCCAGAAGTTGGCAGTTTGTTTCTTCACACTCTCAATCGCAGCTTACGTGGCGATCACCGTGATCCAGCGGAGCAAGCACCGGAAGAGCAGGATGTGTACAGACATAGAGAGCGGGGAGGAGAAGAAGCCAGCCACCGCCACCCCTGCCGCCTCCACCCTGGAAGTCGCCCTCTTCTCCGTCTGCAAACTGGGCCTGATCATGGGTTACTTCTATTTCTGCGACCGAGCAAACCTGTACATGAAGGAGAACAAGTTTTATACCCACTCTTCTTTCTTCATCCCTATCATCTATATCCTCGTGCTGGGAGTCTTCTACAACGAAAGTACAAAAGAGGTATTTGTGTGCTAGTGCTGTCCCTGCGCAAACTGGAGCCCCTCCAAAGGGAAGACCCTTCTATGTAATAACTTATATCTGACATAAAAGGGTTTAATCCCCATTGATCGTTTAGTTTATACCAGTTAAAGGAGTTGTAAAGTCTTGAGGTTTTTCACCTTAATGCATTAAGGTGAAGAACCTTCTGTGCTGCAGCTGCCCCCCCCAGAGCCCCCCTTTTCCTTACCTGAACCCGATCGTTCCAGCGATGAGAACGAGCCCAGCAGCTCCAGTCGTTGTTTCAGGTCCTGATTGAATAGATGGCAGCAATCTAATCTAATCTGGTCAATATAACACTGGGGGGAACTGACTAACTGCCACTGACAATAATCCAGTGATCAGTGATAATAATATACACTGTCCCTGTATTAATTACTTTTTTCTAAGGATTTCTCAGTTTATATCTCTGTGTTTCCTGCTAAACTGAAAGATCACTCCCTTCGTTCAGAGCTCTGGACTGTGATTGGACACAGCCAATCAGCAGGTCCTGGCCATGAAACATTGGTGGAGACTTGTTGACAGACTCCTGCTCTGTACAATCACATCTGGAGCCGGGCGGGGGATGTGCATGTGCGCGCCCCAAAACCTGGAGGTAGGCTGCAACGTATGGGTATGTTGCTTTGCCTACAGCGGCCGCTCGCCCTCAGTACATGGCGGTCAGACGGAAAGTGGTTAAGGGTAGAGTCACACGAGGTGCAGTAGGACTGTGTTGGGCGGCTATTCTAGCACAGTCCTTCTGCATGACGAGACACAATGCCTTTTCTTCTACCTGGCCGGTTCCCAGTACTGCGTTGCAGTCTGAACCTTCAGCCACAGAGTTGGAGGAATTATCAGTGGACTACGAGTGTGATGTCATAGATCCATTGAGGACAACAGTCCCTCTGCTGTAATGACAGATTGGACTTGTAGTGTTTTCATTCACAGATCTCTGGAATCATGAGGCCATGCTGGATATGGTCAGAATTGGGGAGGGGGGGGGGGGGGGGGGTGTTAGCTTTTAAACCTTTAGCGCCATCACCTGCCAGCCCTTTGGGGGCTTTAGAATGCTGGCAGGCGGGGCTTATAGATTGACTGTCAGTGTTCACACGATCGGGAGCTTTCCGCTTTCCACCGGTAACTGTGCTGGGAGCGCACACTTGCCACACAGCTCTGTCTGCGTTATTGCACACAAATATGGGGCTGAGAGGCTGCATTATTGGGTGCGCTGGGCGTGAAGAGGTTAAAGTTGCGCAGGGAGTGTTGTCATATTTGTCCCAGAACAGAGAAGTCTGATTTATGCCGCGTACACACGAGCGGACTTTACGGCAGACTTTGTCTGGCGGACTTTTCGACGGACTTTCCGAATGAACGGACTTGCCTACACACGATCACACCAAAGTGCGACGGATTCGTACGTGATGACGTACACCGGACTAAAACAAGGAAGTTGATAGCCAGTAGCCAATAGCTGCCCTAGCATTGGTTTTTGTCCGTCGGACTAGCATACAAACGAGCGGACTTTTCGACCGGACTGGAGTCCGTCGGATAGATTTGAAACCTGTTTCATTTCTAGGTCCATCGAACTTTTGGGGAAAAAAGTCAGCTGGAGCCCACACACGATCGAATTGTCCGACGGAGTCCGGTCCGCCGGGCAAAGTATGCCGTAAAGTCCGATCGTGTGTACGTGGCATTAGTTGAAGTTACATTTTAACAGGAACTTTATGCAGTTTTATAGTCCCTGGGGAGTCACCGACGTCAGTAGTTTAGCTCCTTTATTGAAGTTGTGCGCCAATCAAGATCGGACAACGCACGTCGCCGCAGCACTCCAAGTTCATTGCTCTGCTCTTTGTTCTAATAGCAAGCCGAGCTCTTAGATTTCAAGTGCGCTTGTAAGAAAAGAACAGCTATCTAGCAAATCATTTACTTTTATAATCTTTTTAGTAAATGTAAATTCTGAATACATAACATTTAGAGTGCTAAAGCACCATGTGTGGAGATTAATTGCCATTATTCAGCAGTATGGAGATGCAATAATCCTTTGCTGCACCTCAGTGCTGCTGTTCTGCTGCAGTCTCTTCACAGCCGCTTCATGTCTCCATGTACTCCAGCAATGGCTGCGGGGCATTTGTTAGGGCAGGTTTCCTGATGGTGACAACAATGGAGCATGCCTGTGTAATGTGTGTGGTGATTGGGTTTACGTATACTGACCATACCTTAAAGTGGAACTATGGGCAGAGTAAAAAAAAAACATATATGATGCGTTCTGTCACTAGCAGCAACACAGCAGCTGCTTCTTTCTGCCTATGAAGAATTGTGGCACACCGCACCCCAATATTGCATTTTTCTGCCATGCAGCACCCCTGACAATGTACCCCAACACCCAAGACACTGCACCTTTCTGCCCCCCATTTCTCATAGCACTACACCTCTGTTTGTAAACCTCCATGCTTCCTAGCAACCCGGACATGGGACCCCAACAGTCCAGATGCTGCACCTTTCTGCCACCCAGCACCACTAACACTGCTCCCCCCAGCACCCCTGGCACTGCACCCCGATTATTTATGAACCGCCCTGCTTCTTAGAAACTCTGACATTGCACCCCAACAATCCAGATTCTGCACCTTTTTGCCACCCAGCACCCCTGACACTGCACCCTGACTGTGAACCGCCCTGCTTCCTAGCACCACAACACCCCAGACACTGCACTTTTTTGCTCCCCAGTACTCGTAGCACTGCACCTCTGACTGTGAACTTCCCTGCTTCCTAGCAACCCTGACACTGCACACCGACTGCAAACCTTCCTAGCAACCCAGACACTGCACCCCGACTGCAAACCTTCCTAGCAACCCAGACACTGCACCCCGACTGCAAACCTTCCTAGCAAGCCAGACACTGCACCCCGACTGCAAACCTTCCTAGCAACCCAGACACTGCACCCCGACTGAACCTTCCTAGCAACCCAGACACTGCACCCCGACTGCAAACCTTCCTAGCAACCCAGACACTGCACCCCGACTGCAAACCTTCCTAGCAACCCAGACACTGCACCCCAACTGAACCTTCCTAGCAACCCAGACACTGCACCCCGACTGAACCTTCCTAGCAACCCAGACACTGCACCCCGACTGTGAACCTTCCTAGCAACACAGACACTGCACGCCAACTGTGAACCTTCCTAGCAACCCAGACACTGCACGCCGACTGTGAACCTTCCTAGCAACCCAGACACTGCACCCCGACTGTGAACCTTCCTAGCAACCCAGACACTGCACCCCAACTGAACCTTCCTAGCAACCCAGACACTGCACCCGGACTGAACCTTCCTAGCAACCCAGACACTGCACGCCGACTGTGAACCTTCCTAGCAACCCAGACACTGCACGCCGACTGTGAACCTTCCTAGCAACCCAGACACTGCACCCCGACTGCAAACCTTCCTAGCAACCCAGACACTGCACCCCAACTGAACCTTCCTAACAACCCAGACACTGCACCCCGACTGAACCTTCCTAGCAACCCAGACACTGCACCCCGACTGTGAACCTTCCTAGCAACCCAGACACTGCACCCCGACTGTGAACCTTCCTAGCAACCCAGACACTGCACCCCAACTGTGAACCTTCCTGCTTCCTAGCAACCCAGACACTGCACCCGACAGTCCAGATTCTGCACCTTTCTGCCACCCGGCACCACTAACACTGCTCCCCCCAGCCCCCCGACACTGCACCCCGACTGTGAACCTGCCTGCTTCCTAACACCCCAGACAATACACCTTTCTGCCCCCCAGTACTCATAGCACTGCACCTCCTTCTGTGAACCTTCATGCTTCTTAGCTACCCTGACACTGCACCCCAACAATCCTGATTCTGCACCTTTTTGCCCCCCAGCACTACTAACACTGCACCCCCCCTCCCCCGGCACCCCAGACACAGCACCCTGCCTGTGAACCTTCATGCTTCATAGCAACCCTGACACTGCACCCCAACAGTCCTGATTCTGCACCTTTCTGCCACCCAGAACCACTGCACCCCCCCTCCCCCCAGTTTTCCCTACACTGCACCCCGACTGTGAACCTAGCTACTTCCTAGAACCCCTGTCACTGAATCTGAACATGGCAGAGGATTTAACCCAGGTTTACTGTATTCAGAACTTGGGCCAGAGTGCTACTTTAATCTCCATGAATTGTTTTGTGAGCTGTTACTATCACTAACTATGACTGATGTCTCGTTGCAGACGAAGCTCCTGAACAGAGAGCAGACCGATGAGTGGAAGGGTTGGATGCAGCTTGTGATCCTCATCTACCACATCTCTGGAGCCAGCTCTGTAAGTATGGTCAGGTGTGACTTCATCAGGACTAGGGGCCACCAGCAATACATTAAAGCAGAACTGAGGGGAAAAAATTGTGGGGCTGTGCCTGCACTGCATGGGTGAACTGCTATTTTCGTCTGGGAGTAAGCAGAGCTTGTACTCACCTGATCCTCCTGAAAACGGCGCTCCCCCACATCCAGCGATGGACTGTGCCTGTTGTCGTCACTCCCAGAGCAGGTCTATGGGCTTGATGACCTCAGGAACGGTCCATCACACAAGACTGCTAGACCGCGGGGGTGCAGGAGCAGCAGGGACTGGTCTTGCACTGGAAGGATCGGCTGAGTATATCTCTGCTCTCCTCTACCCTAGACAAAAATGAACAACTCATGCTGTGCTAGACAGACCCACTTCATGGGGGAATTTTATTTTCTTTTTTTCCTGGAGTTCTGCTTTAAAGCAATATTAAACCCGAAAACAAAAAATGTTATCTATTGCAGCTTACCAATCAATAGATGTGGTGGCTGCATTAGTTTGCTTTTTTAAGGCCTTTTTTCTGTTTTCACCTCGTGATCCAGCAAGTAACACACCTCCTGTATTAGTGTGCCCCACTCTGGATGAAGGAGCACAGGGGGCACAGCAGACAGCATCATTGTCAGTCTGGGAGGGAGGGGGGAGTTAGATGTACTAGCAGATTTATGGAGGCTCAGCATCATATGTGGGTGTTACTTAGAATGGTCTGCATGCAAATACAGCTTGCCTTAGCACACCCATTCCACACCCATTCCTCCAGACTGACATCCACCCATCAATACATTTCAATTTGCATAACTCCTCCCATAAGCCAGCCCACTGCTTGCATCAGTTGGTAAGGGCTCTTCAGAGGAGTACTAAGGGGTACTGTGATGTTTTTAGGAAGCTATATACAGCACCATACCGGCCCCTCCAACCAGCCATGATCTGCCTGCATTTCATAGAGAAGCACAGAGACGCAGATAATTTCACTTGATCTAAAAAAAAGATGTGTAATGAGAATGGATTCAGTAGCAAGGGCGAGGAGGTGTCAGGGTAGGCAGAATATAAGAAGATCAAACTTTAACTTTAACCACAAGATTTTACCTCCCTCATGACCAGGCCATTTTTTCTATTCAGCACTGCGCTACTTTAACCGTTAATTGTGTGGTCATGCAACACTGTACACAAACTAAACTTTATATCATTTTTTTTCCCACAAATAGAGCTTTTTTTTTGTGTTTGATCAACACTGTTTTTTTTTTTTGTTTTTTTTTTAATTATATGAATGGAAAATTTTTTTTTTTTTTTTTTTTTTTTTTTTACTTTCTGCTGTAAAACATATCCAATAACATAAAAAAAAATCCAATTTCTTCATAAATTTTTGCCAAAATGTATTCTGCTACATGTTTCTGGTAAAAAAAAAAAAATGTGTATAAGTGTATATTGATTTGTTTGTGTGAAAGTTATAGCATCTACAAACTATTGTGTGTGTGTGTGTGTAAAAATATAAATATATATATATATATGTGTGTGTGTGTGTGTGTGTGTGTGTGTGTGTGTGTATACATACACCCCACCCAGCGTCAGTTAGTGTCAGATTGTCACAGGCCCATTATAAGTTGCTGATCACCGCCATTAGTAGTATTAAATAAGTAGATAAAAAAAAATCCAGTATAATATATATATATATATATTAATCTACTTTTTTTAATAGTACTAATGGCGGTGATCAGCAACTTATAATGGGCCTGCGATAGTGCGGTGGGAACTGACTAACTGACATCACCATCGACACTGATCCAGTAATCAGTGCTAATAATATACATCGTCACTGTACTAACGACACTGGCTGGAAAGGGGTTAAATGTGTGCCTAACTATGTGTAATGTGTGTTCTGTGTGCTGATTTTACTAAGCAATATGGAGATTTTTACACCTTGCTTTGCAGGGAGAAAAAAAAAATAGCACATCACTGCTATCTGTAGAGAGCTCTGTGTTGTTTACTAACACAGAGCACTCTTCTGTCATTCACTCAGCCGATCAGCAAGTTCCAGCCATAAATCTTTGACCCGGGACCGGCTGATCGGCATGTGCTGTAGCGAATGACAGCACAGCCGGGGCGATGGGCGCACGCCCCCCCTACCCAGAGATACAAATCACGTATATTTATGTGGCCGCCCTGTAGCAGTAAGGCTGCAGGAGGTGGTCGGCGGGTGGTTAAGCCTGATAAATGATGTTATGATTTTCTCATTATTTGTCCTCTACATCTACATAATATGTCCCTGTACCTTCTTTCCTCCCAGTTTTTACCGGTGTACATGCACATCCGGGTCCTGGTCGCTGCTTATTTGTTTCAGACGGGCTATGGGCACTTCTCCTTCTTCTGGCTGAAGGGGGACTATGGACTCTATCGGGTTGCTCAGGTATGTGACCAGATTAAAGAAGAACTCTGATTTTAAAATTAAGAGAATTAGAATTCTGTATGCCTCGGGTCTTTAACCACTTACCGACCACAGGACGGCCTGTAGTGGTTATACTGGGATGATGCCTGAACCTGCAGACATCATCCCGGTAGGAACTTTTTCAGCGGGCCATTCCCTGAAGCTGAACAGCCACTCGATCACTTATTCGGATTGCGAAAAGTGCCCCCCCCCCCCCCGCTGCCTCCTCCCCCCCTCCCGCTGCCTCCCCTCCCGCTGCCTCCCCCCCCCCCTCCCGCTGCCTCCTCCCCTCTCCTGCTGCCTCCACCTTGCTTGTGCTCTGCTCGCGGGGCCCATAGGCAATGTGATCAGCGGCTGCACAGAACAGAGAGAGAGGAACTGGCGTAGTTCCTCTCTTTCTGTGACCCCAGAAATGGGAAGCAACGAGTATGTCGTCACTTCCGGTTCCGCCTCTTTGCTAACGTCCAGGGAAGCAGCCGATCAGACCAATCTGTGTTTGATCAGCTGCATTGGAGGCCAGAGGACAGATTTGGGGTCTACTAAACCCCAGATCTCTCTATAAAGAGGACCTATCATGGCCCACGCTGTCACAAGGGATGTTGTTTATTCCTTGTAGTAACAATAAAGTTAATACAAAAAAAAAAATAAAAAGTAATAAAAAATAAATAAAGACAGTGTAAAAAAAAAGTTTAGGATAAAATAAATAATAAAAAATAAATACAAAATAAAAGTAAAGCACTCCCTCCCCCCCCAATGCTTACGCACAAATGCATTACTCCCGTACGCATAAACCGTGACCGCACCACACATGTGAGGTATTGTTGTGAGAGTGAGCAATAATTCTAGCACCTCCAGACCTCCTGTGTATTTCTAAACTGGTTGCCTATGGAGAATTTTAAGTACCATAGTTTGCCACCATTCCACGGGTGGATGTCATTTTAAAGTGTGACATGTTAGGCATCTGTGTACTTTGCGTAACATCTTTTATATTTTACAAAAAAATTAGGTATGATATTGTGTTTGTGTGCAATACAATTCATTAATATAGAGTGTATTTCTTTCCTAAAAAATTACGTTTGAAAAAAACGCTGCGCAAATACCATGTGACGTGCAACACCCATCATTTTATTCTATAGGGTCTCTGCTAATATATATATATATATATATATATATATATATATATATAATGTTTGGGGGTTCTAAGTATTTTTCTATTAAAAAAAGTGTCGATTTTTACATGTAGGAGAGAAGTGTCAGAATTGGCCTGGATGGGAAGTGGTAAATCCCCCACTTCAGACAAAGAGTAAAACAGTAGATTTCAATCCACTCTGTTATATAGAGCGTGTTTTATATAAATCTTCCCGGGCACAGAAGGTTCGGGGTGATGTTTTTTTCCTCCTCGGAGTCCAGTGTTTGCAGTGATGGTTGTTCCAATTTGTCTCCACACAGGTCCTGTTCCGCCTGAACTTCCTGGTGGTGGTCCTCTGTATAGTGATGGATCGGCCGTACCAGTTCTACTATTTTGTTCCTCTGGTCACCTTCTGGTTCATGGTGATTTATGCATTTATGGCACTGTGGCCACAGATCACCCAGAAGAAGGCAAATGGTAATATTTAAATCTGATTATCATTATAAATTAAATTCTACATCATGTTTATTAGAGTCAAGTTAGTGTTTGTAGGGAGCTGAGCTGCTGAGTCACTGCTAGAAAGGGGAGAGCAGGGTGAGCTGAGCTGTGGGGTCAGTACCTGGAGAGGGGAGCTGAGCTGTGGAGTCAGTACCTGTAGAGGGGAGCTGAGCTGTGGGGTCAGTACCTGGAGAGGGGAGATGAGCTGTGGAGTCAGTACCTGGAGAGGGGAGCTGAGCTGTGGAGTCAGTACCTGGAGAGGGGAGCTGAGCTGTGGAGTCAGTACCTGGAGAGGGGAGCTGAGCTGTGGAGTCAGTACCTGGAGAGGGGAGCTGAGCTGTGGGGTCAGTACCTGGAGAGGGGAGCTGAGCTGTGGAGTCAGTACCAGTAGAGGGGAGCTGAGCTGTGGAGTCAGTACCTGGAGAGGGGAGCTGAGCTGTGGAGTCAGTACCTGTAGAGGGGAGCTGAGCTGTGGAGTCAGTACCAGTAGAGGGGAGCTGAGCTGTGGAGTCAGTACCTGGAGAGGGGAGCTGAGCTGTGGAGTCAGTACCTGTAGAGGGGAGCTGAGCTGTGGGGTCAGTACCAGTAGAGGGGAGCTGAGCTGTGGAGTCAGTACCAGTAGAGGGGAGCTGAGCTGTGGAGTCAGTACCTGGAGAGGGGAGCTGAGCTGTGGAGTCAGTACCTGTAGAGGGGAGCTGAGCTGTGGGGTCAGTACCAGCAGAGGGGAGCTGAGCTGTGGGGTCAGTACCAGCAGAGGGGAGCTGAGCTGTGGAGTCAGTACCTGGAGAGGGGAGCTGAGCTGTGGAGTCAGTACCTGGAGAGGGGAGCTGAGCTGTGGAGTCAGTACCTGGAGAGGGGAGCTGAGCTGTGGAGTCAGTACCTGGAGAGGGGAGCTGAGCTGTGGAGTCAGTACCAGCAGAGGGGAGCTGAGCTGTGGGGTCAGTACCAGTAGAGGGGAGCTGAGCTGTGGAGTCAGTACCTGGAGAGGGGAGCTGAGCTGTGGGGTCAGTACCAGTAGAGGGGAGCTGAGCTGTGGAGTCAGTACCTGGAGAGGGGAGCTGAGCTGTGGGGTCAGTACCTGGAGAGGGGAGCTGAGCTGTGGAGTCAGTACCAGTAGAGGGGAGCTGAGCTGTGGAGTCAGTACCAGTAGAGGGGAGCTGAGCTGTGGAGTCAGTACCAGTAGAGGGGAGCTGAGCTGTGGAGTCAGTACCAGGAGAGGGGAGCTGAGCTGTGGAGTCAGTACCAGGAGAGGGGAGCTGAGCTGTGGGGTCAGTACCAGGAGAGGGGAGCTGAGCTGTGGGGTCAGTACCAGTAGAGGGGAGCTGAGCTGTGGAGTCAGTACCAGGAGAGGGGAGCTGAGCTGTGGGGTCAGTACCTGGAGAGGGGAGCTGAGCTGTGGAGTCAGTACCTGGAGAGGGGAGCTGAGCTGTGGAGTCAGTACCTGGAGAGGGGAGCTGAGCTGTGGAGTCAGTACCTGGAGAGGGGAGCTGAGCTGTGGAGTCAGTACCAGTAGAGGGGAGCTGAGCTGTGGGGTCAGTACCAGCAGAGGGGAGCTGAGCTGTGGAGTCAGTACCAGCAGAGGGGAGCTGAGCTGCTGGGAGCTAAACGTCTAAGTCTTTGCCGGGAGGGGGTGTGAGCTGAGCTGCTGGGTCATTGCTGGAAAGAGAGAGCAGGGTGAGCTGAGGGTTTGGTACCAGCAGAGGGGAGCTGAGCTGCCTAGTCACTGCTAGAAGGGGGAGCTGAGTCACTGCTCCCCCCTCTTTACTGGGAGGGGGGAGCTGAGTCACAGCCGGGAGGGGGGAGCTGAGTCACAGCCGGGAGGGGGGAGCTGAGTCACAGCCGGGAGGAGGGAGCTAAGCTGCTGAGTTACTGCCAGGAGGAGGGAGCTGACCTGCTGAGTTACTGCCAGGAGGAGGGAGCTGACCTGCTGAGTCTTTGCCAGAAGGGTGTGAGCTGAGCTGCTGGGTCATTGCTGGAAAGTGAGAGCAGGGTGAGCTGAGCTGTGGCATTGGTACCAGCAGAGGGGCGCTGAGCTGCCCAGTCACTGCCCGGAGGGGAGAGCTGAGCTGCTGAGTCACTACCGGGAGGGGGGAGCTGAGCTGCTGAGCCTTTGCCAAGATGAGGGGGAGGTGAGCTGCTGAGTGACTGCTGGGAGGGAGGTACTGAGCTGTTACTCTTTGCCAGGATGAGGAACCTAAGGTGATGAGTCACTGCTGAGAGGGGGGAGCTGATCCTCTGAGTCACTGCCAGGAGGAATGAGCTGAGTTGCTGAGTCACTGCCAGGAGGGGGGAGCTGAGTTGCTGAGTCACTGCCAGGAGGGGGGAGCTGAGTTGCTGAGTCACTGCCAGGAGGGGGGAGCTGAGTAGCTGAATCACTGCCAGGAGGGGGGAGCTGAGTTGCTGAATCACTGCCAGGAGGGGGGAGCTGAGTTGCTGAGTCACCGTTGGGAGGGGGGAGCTGAGCTGTTGAGCCACCGTTGGGAGGGGGAAACTCGGCTGCAAAATTACTGCTTGAAGGAGGTAATAAAATCTAAGAGGACAGGAGCTGATTCACATTTTCCTTATTACAAAAATATCAGTTTTGGATTAATCAATGTGTATTTTTTTTTAAACTAGATAATATTTGCGCCTATTAAAATTTTTTTTTTTTTCTTTACAGCAAACTACCTGTGGCATGTGGGCCTCATGTTAAAGCTCGGTTTCTTGCTGCTATGTATATATCTTCTGTCCTGCTCTCAGGTATGGGGACCTGCTGACATCTAATTAAAGAGGACCTGAACCCTCACAGTGTATCACTAAACCCCCCCCCTCCCCCCACTTCTCTAACATGTAATGTATAGGATTGTGCCAGGTGCCTTCAATGGATTTTCTTTTATTGTATCTGTTCAATAAGTGCACCAAAAATACTTATTGATCCTGTCAGAAATCCAGTGCTCTCTATAGTGTTATATAAAAGTGTCCTAACACTTCTTGTTCTAGGGTGACAATACTGCTCCCCCATTGATACACTATATTACCAAAAGTATTGGGACGCCTGCCTTTACATGCAAACTGGAGATTAACATTCTTACAAATGCTCATTCCTGGGTGGTTCTCTTTAATCCCTCTGTCCAAGTGTACAGCTAGGAGAGCATTTTATAAAGTGTATGTAAACCCAAAAACAAAAATGTAATATATTGCGGGTTACCATACCTTAGATGGTGCCTGCATTCGTTTTCCTTCTTCAAGCTTTATTTATTTATTTATTTTTTACCCTGTGATCCTGCCAGTAACACACCTGAGGTTCTAGGATGACAACACTTACTCACTGTAATGTCCACCATATTACCAAAAGTATTGGGACACCTGCCTTTACACACCTGAACTTTTAATGGCATCCCAGTCTTAAGCTGGCCATACACCTATAGATTATCTGCAGATTTTCTATGGTTAGATGGAAAAAGTACAACAGATTTCTCCATGTTCGCTAAACTGTGTGGATGGAGAAATCTTCCACTTTTTCCATCTAACCATAGAAAATCTGCAGATAATCTATAGGTGTATGGCCAGTCTCAGTCCGTAAGGTTCAATATTGAGTTGGCCCACCCTTTGCAGCTATAACAGCTTCAACTCTTCTGGGAAGGCCGTCCACAAGGTTTAGGAGTGTGTCTATGGGAATGTTTGACCATTCTTCCAGAAAGAAAAAGTTTGTGACAGTCACGAAGCAACTCTTCTATGAGGACAAACCAGTGATGAAAGTATTAATATTTATTGAAACTATCCAAAAATGTAATTCAAAATAATATGAAAAATTCATTAACTAAACATCCCTATTCCCAATACATACTAAAAAGACATCTAGTCTAAAGAGGACATAGGTGGCCACCGTTTTCCAATTTCACCATGCAGATCTCTCACACAGACACATACACATACAGATCTCAATCGATCGTTAGATCGATTGGGATTTGTTAATGAATTTCTCAGATGACCAGGGAAAATGTCATTGGGGATAATGACTGATGTAGTCTAATAATGGTATTAACACTTGGTCACCAGTTGTTTGGCCAGAATTGAAAATAGTTATATAAAGTGCAGCAGTGGTGAGAAAATTCCTTGTAGTCCCAGTAGCACAAACTAATGACGATAGCAGCTTCAATGCTTGGATGTGAGCATATTTAGAAATCACCAGTGATAAAGCTACATAACAGTTGCAATGTAACATTTAGGCGATACATATAGAGAGAAGCTGACTATACCAGCAGCCGGAAGAGTACATGTGTCAGGATATCCTGTCAGATAGTGAAGGAGAGCCTGCTATTACCGGCATCCAGACGGGATCTTCACAATCCATAGGTCACCATCACATGCACTGAAGGAGAAGGCTAACACTCACTGACAGCGGAGCAATTTCCTGCAGATACCGGCATTTCAGAAGGGATCATCACAATCCATGGGTTACCATCATAGGCATTGAGGGGAAAAGTTCTACTCACTGACAGCGAGGCTGCTTCCTTCATTCCCGGTGTATGTCTTTGTCAGCTGTTAGGCAGGTCTTTTAATCATGGCTGGTGTAATATAGGAGACATCCATTGTAGAGGCTACAAACAGTCAAGCTCTGGCGTTTGGCTAGCGAGCCATTGGAATGTTGAGAGGTAAAAAAGGGCGACTTAGTGGATAGATTGGTGGCCAACCAAAAGTCCTCCTCATGGATATCATATCCTCATGATGCTTACATGTTTCGCTAATATGATAGCTTCTTCAGAGCATGCGCTGTGTTGTGTCGGCCAGGTTTAAATCACCCATTCAATCAGTAGTTAATTGATTACATGAATTCAGCAAACAGCAGTGCTTAATTCCTTAATGGTATCATTCACCCGTGCACAGACATACATCGAGCAGAGGAGCAGTCAGAATTTAAAGGGGTTGTAAAGGTAAATTTTTTTTTTTTTTTTTTTAAATAACAAACATGTTATACTTACCTTCACTGTGCAGCTCGTTCTGCACAGAGTGGCCCCGAACCTGGTCTTCTGGGGTCCCTCGGCGGCTGTTTCAGCTCCTCCCCGCAAGAACTAACCACCTTAATGCGAGCTCCCTCGCATGGTGGTTAGTTATTGCGGGCGCGCTCCCGTGATACAGCCGGCGGCTATAGCCGCTCACTGTA